>NW_006399883.1:9234583-9239056 GCF_000299155.1 Elephantulus edwardii
GGAGGGACAGCGCAGAAGGGGAAGGCCCCCTATGAGGTGGATTGATTCAGTGACTGGGGCAATGGGGATGGGTGTATCGGAGACAGTGTGATTGGCACAGGACAGAGCAAAGTTTAGGGCTGTTGTACATAGAGTCGCTATGAATCGCAAGTGACTCAAAGGCACATAATAACAACAACAACAACATACCTTAACAAATATGAAGACCTAGAGGAAATGGATACTTAGAAATTCGCAACCCACCTAAACTGATGCCAACTGAAATTAAACACCTGAATAGGCCCATTACAAAAGAAGAAATTGAAATGGTAATAAAATAACTTCCAGCCAAAAAAAATCCTGGACCTGATGGTTTTACAAATAAATTCTATCACACATTCAGAGAAGATCCGTCACCAATCCTCCATAAACTATTTCAGAAAATACAGAAAGATGGAATTCTCCCAGATTCATTCTATGAAGCAAACATATCCTTTATACCAAAGCCTGGTAAAGACACCTTCAAAATAGAAAACTATAGGCCAATACCTTTCATGTACATTGATGCAAAAATCCTGAATAAAATCTTGGCCTATAGAATACAATGATACATCAAAAAAATAATTCACCATGACCAAGTGGAATTCACAACAGGTATGCAAGAATGGTTCAGCATAAGAAAAACAATCAATGTAATTCATCACATTAACAAAGCAAAGAACAAGAACCACATGATCCTATCAATTGATGCAGAAAAGGCCTTTGACAAAATCTAACACCCTTTCCTGACTAAAACTCAACATATTTCTTCAACATAGAAAAAAGTATATGTGCAAACTCGAGAGCCAACACTGATCTCAATGGAGAGAGATTAAAGGTTGTTGTTGTTTGTTGTTTAATGCCGTCGAGTCGTAGACGACTCATAGCGACCCTGTGAATGAACAGCCTGAGCACTGTTCGTACATAGAGTTTCTGGAGGCAAGCCATTTTGGAAGTGGATCCCACTCCTGCTTCCAGATTAAAGGTATTTGAGAAATTAAAGGTATTATTCCCCTTGAGAATAGGAACTGTCAAGGATGCCCACTCCTATTCAATATTTATTGGAAATCTTAGTAATAGCAGTAAGGCAAGAGAAGGAAATAAGAGGTATCCAAATTGGCATAAAGGAGGTAAGATTATCTCTTTATGAAGATGACATGCTATGATAGTATACTTAGAAAACCTTAAAGACTCAGCAAGAAAACTACAGGACATGGTTGACCAATTCAACCAAGTGGAAGGATATAAGATCAACATACAAAAATCAGTTGGATTTCTCTACAATGACAAAAAGAATACAGAACTGGAGCTAAGAAAAACAATACCCTTCACAATAGCTAATCACAAGATTAAATAATTAGGAGTAAACCTAACTAGAAGCACAAAGGATCTATTAAAAGAAAATTACAAGCATTACTACAAGAAACAGAGAGAGACCTGGAGAAGTGGAAGAATACCCCTTGCTCATGGATAGGAAGACTCAATATTGTGAAAATGACAATACTACCAAAGGCAATTTACACTTTCAGTGCAATCCCAATACAAACACCAATTCCACTCTTCAATAAGATGGAAAAGGCCATCTCCAATTTCATTTGGAATGGAAAGAGGCCTGAATAAGCAAAGCACTCCTTAAAAAGAGAAACAAGGTAGGAGGCATCTCACTCCCTGATTTCAAATCCTACTACACTGCTGTGGTGGTCAAGACAGCATGGTACTGGTACAATGATAAACACATAGATCAATGGAATTAGTTGAGAATCCAGAAATCAGCCCATCTACCTATGGCAAACTGATTTTTTACAAGGAGATGAAATCAGTTAAGTGGAGAAATGAGAGCCTTTTTAACAAATGGTGCTGGCAAAATTGGAAAACTATCTGCAGAAAACTTAAGCAAGAAAACTTTTTTTTTTTTTTTAAACACCTCACTCCAAACACAAAACAACTCTAAGTGGACCATTGACCTAGGACTAAAACCAAGGGGATAAACTTCATTAAAGAAAAACTTGGAAGAACTCTAGAAGTCCTAAATAACAACATAAATGGTCTTCCAAGCATCTTGGAAAATCTACAACCAGGAGCAGAAAAAATAGATGAATGGGACTTTCTAAGAAACAAATACCTATGCATATCCAAAAAATTCTCCAACAGGGTAAAAAGGGATGCCACAGGTTGGGAAAAAATATTTGGCAATGACATGTCAGACAAGAGACTTATACCTAGAATTTATAAAATATTCAAGCAACACAACAAGATAAAGGTAAATAATCCAATTGAAAAATGGGCACAGGATATGAACAGACACTTCACCAAAGAAGACATTCAGATGACCAACAAGCACATGAAAAAATGTTAAAAATCCCTAGCTCTAAATGGGGGGGAGGGGTTTGTGCGGGGAGAAGGGTGCAACAATGGAATCCCAAAATCTCTGTAGATGTTCATTGAAATGAAAAATAAACAACCTAAATTTTAAAAAAAAATCCCTAGCTCTAAGAGAGATGAAAATCAAAACAACTATGAGATATCATCTCACCCAAGTAAGAATAGCAAAATTTAACAGAACAGCAAACATCAATGCTGGTGAGGTTGTGGAGAAACTGGAACCCTTATTCACTGTTGGTGGGAGTGTAAAATGGTGCAACCACTATGGAAGGCCGTATGTGCTTTCTCAAAAATTTGCAAATAGAAATACCATTTGACTCAGCAATTCCACTACTGAGAATTTATCCTAAAGAAACCATAATGGTCACCCAAGCACATATATGCACATCCATGTTTACTGTAGCTTTGTTTGCAATAGCAAAGAGCTGGAAACAACCCAAGTGCCCATCGACAAATGAATGGATAGAGAAATCTGGTATAGTCACACAATGGAATACTATACAGCATTGAAAAACAAGGAACTTATGAAATATTATGCAAAATGGGTGACCCCGTAGGACATTACGCTGAGTGAAATATCTTAGTCACAAAATGAAATATCTTAGTCACAAAAGGACAAATACTGCATAAGGTCAACTGTTGTAAAACAGGACTGATATCGGGGTTGAGGGAAGACTGTGGAAAAGGTGATAAATGATGTATACTGCATTGAAACAGACGGGGGAGAGAACTGTTTTGATTAGGAATTATTGTCATGACAGGAGTCCCAAATGAAGGCTGCACAGTGGAGTGGACTTGGAGGAAGGTATTGTTTAACAATGAAAGAGTTTTTCTTTTTCTTTTCAAAGACAAGAGTGAATGGGGGGGGGCGGAGGAGGTGGGCAGGGAGAAAAGTGCAATAATGAATGAATGGAAACACTAAGTCTCTGTAAACTTTCATTAACATTAATTTTAAAAACTTTTTTTAACTAGAAATACCATTTGACCCAGCAATTCCACTATTAAGACTATACCCTAAAGAAACCAGAGCTGGCACCCAAACAGATGTATGCACGCCCATGTTATCTTAGGTCAAAATTTAATCCACCTGCTTCTCTCCACCTCCTCCCTTTATCAGAAACTGCTATGTTTATTTTGTGAGCAGCATCTGAAAAAGATTCATTGCCCCCTGTGCCTGCCAAAAAAAATTTCCCCACTCTAATCCCCAATCACCCCAGTGCCAACCCTATTGTTCAGGAAATCTCCAAACCACAAATTGCCTCCCTAGTCTCTCTTTCACTAAAAGATCCCTATGCCTCCATTACCTCTGCATAATACCCTCTGAAACCAGAGCTAAAGCCCATTATCCACCATCTCCTCAAATCTCACCTATTAACCCCAGTACTCTCCCCCTACAACTCTTCCATCACAGGAGTAAAACACCCAACAGTCAGTATTATCTGGTCCAGGACCTTTGCAAAATCAATGCAGCCATTATCCCCCCTCATTCAGTAGTCCCTAACCCTTACACTCTTCCGTCACAAATTCCCCCTTCAAATGCCCATTTCAAAGTCCTTGATCTTAAAGACACCTTTTTTTTTTTAGGATTGTAAAAATTTTATTCTCTTTAATAACAACAATTCCACAAAAATTATACAAAGTACATTCAATACTTAAAGAGTGGCGGAGGAGGAAGGGGATAGGGAAGCCAGCCTGACCAGAAGCAGCATCAGTCGACTGGGAGCCCAGCTGGGCTGGGGGAAGTCAGGGCCTGAAGTCCAGTTGTAAAACAAAAAGGCAAACAAAGACCAGAGATGCTTGGGTTGTTGTGTTTTGTCTTGTTGGATTTTTGGGTGTTGGGTTTGTTTTTTTTTTTAAAAAGGCCACTCACAGAAAGCAGGGTGAGCGTGTATGTTCTCGGGGGAGGGAGGCTGGCTGGCTGAGGCGGCATGCTGCTAGGTGCGGCTGGCACTCAGGCGCGCTCCGGGTTGGTGCGGGGCAGGTTTTTATGCTTGAAATACTGCACAACTTGTTGGGGCAGCTCTGCCAGTACAGCTTTGGCCAAGGTCTCCTTTGCTGCATTGCGGAACTCAC
>NW_006399883.1:9239546-9241712 GCF_000299155.1 Elephantulus edwardii
CTGTCGTAGTCCTGAATGATCTGTCCGACCGCCCAGATGGCCGACAGGTATTCGTTAGTGCCCATGGGGTTGATATAGTGCAAAGAGGAAGGGTCAAGGGGGTTCCCATTGGACGCTGTGAAGTCTATCCCAACAGTGAACATGAGCTGGCAGCCTCCCAGGATGTAGTCCAGGAAAGAGTAGTCCTGGTTTATTTTGCAGGACCGCAGGATGATGATGCCTGAGTTTTTATAGTTCTTCTTCTGCTGCTGCTTCTTGGGGTTGATGCACTCAAACTCCACCGGGATGCCGTCCCGAGCCTCACACATCCGTGACACTGTGGTCTGGAACTCTCCAATGAAGTCATGGCCCCCATCGTTGTCATAGTCATAACACATGACCTGGATGGGCTTCTCCACATCCCCATCACACAGGGACACCAGCGGCACAGTGAAGGGCTTCCACACAGGGTCCAGGGTGTACTTGATCACCTCGGTCCTGTGGACCAGCATCCACTTGCCGTCATCTCCTGGTTTATAAAACTCAAGAAACGGGTCTGATTTCCCAAAGAGGTCCTTCTTGTCCAGCTTCCTGCCGGCCAGACTCAACGTGATGACCTGGTTGTCTGACAGCTCCTGAGCGGCGATCGTAATCAAGCTCTTCCCTGCGGGCTTGTCATTCAGTAGCAGCAGAGGGCGAGTCATCTTCTTGCTGGAGACGATCGTGCCCAGGCTGCAGGAGAAGTGGCCCAGGAAGTCGTGTTCATCTAGCCGCATGCTGGACTTGTCCTGGTCAAACAGGGCAAACTTGAGCTTCTGCACCTCTTCAAAGTGGTAGTCAAGGACGAACTTCTTGGAGAACGCAGGGTTGAGGTTGTTCACCGCAGTTTCTGTCCTATCGTACTCCATCCACCTGCCATCATTCTCTGTAAAGAGGACACAGAAAGGGTCGGACTTGGAGGTGACATCCCGGTCCAGCAGGTTCTGGCCACTCACTGACAGTTCCACCTTGCACACGCAATGCTGGGTGCCCACAGGTGCTGCCCCGGATGCTGGGGCAGCCCCACCTGGTATGTAGGCCATGGGGGGTGGCAGTGGCAGCAGCAATTCCAGGCAGTCGCACTAGGCGGTCGCCGCTCCCCGCGCCCCGGCTCGCGCTGACATCCCAGGTACTTCCTCCGCTCGGCCAGGCCCCTGGACGCGCGAGGCGGGCTCAGGGCGATGCCCGTGAGGCCATGGCCTTTGCGTGCGCTCCCCGGCTCTCAGGGTCCGGTCCTTCTCCCGGGCGGGCGGGCTACAGCGACCAAAGACACCTTTTTTACAATACTTCTTCACTCTTCCTCACAGCCCTTATTTGCATTCACCAGGACAGACCCAGAGACAAATCATCCCAATTACATGGGCAGTCCTCCCACAAGGTCTACAGGACAGTTCCCATTATTTTAGCCAGGCTTTACAACAAGACCTTCTCACCCTAAACCTAGCCCCCAGTCATATAACCCAATACCTAGATGACTTCCTTCAGTATAGTCCCTATGTCATATGTAGAAATCATATGCCAAGCTTATACTTATCACAGTGTTAAACATCCTTGCCTCCTGGGGTTACAGAGTATGCAAAGAAAAAGCTCAAATTAGTTTCACCTAAGGTACAATATCTTGTTTTCCTCTTCACTCCATACTCTGGAACCATTCCCCCTGATCATTTTGTACCCCACCCCCATTGCAAACGCTACTCCCCATACTGAAAAAAAGAACTGTCTTCTCTTCTGGAAATTTTTAACCACTTTAGAATATAGATACCTAATTTCTCTCTTATCACCTAACCTCTCTATAAAGTTGTTGAAGGAAACCTTGAAGAACGCTTTCCTCTTTCTTTCCCCCCTCTTTTTCTTAAAGGTGCTCGTATTTTCAGTGACTTTTTACCTGCTCTTTAACAATGACATTTAATGAGTGTCATCCACTGTCTCAGCGCACATGTAAAATGTTCTCATAATTAAAGTTGTTTTAAATAATGAAGTGCAGTCACTGCAGAAAGCTTATTCCTCAGCAATGAAAAGTTCTACATTATTAGGTTGGGGTTTTTTTATTATTAAATTTTATTAGTTTTAATGAACATTTACAGAGATTTTGGGTTTTCATTCATTCATTGTTGCACTGTTTTCTCCACCCTCCTTCCCAGTTCGTTC
>NW_006399883.1:9242982-9259506 GCF_000299155.1 Elephantulus edwardii
ATATTTGTTTTAATTTGCATCTCTCTTAGGGCTAGGGATTTTGAACATTTCTTCATGTGCTTGTTAGCCATCTGAATGTCATCTTCGGTGAAGTGCCTGTTCATATCCTGTGACCATTTTTCTATTGGATTCTTTACCTTTATCTTGTTGTGGTGTATTATTAGGTTCTTGATATGCTTCATCAATTTGACAACTGAGTCACCCTATGAACAGATCCAGACCTTCCGTATCCTATGCCAATCCTCATGGTTGTGCTGAACCCTACAGTCACTGATGTTAATCCCTCTTGTTGAGGGTCTTCCCTTCTGACCTTCCACCTTTCCAGGATGTCTTACCTGACAAGCACCTCTACAGTCCAGGCACTCTATGAACTTTGATAAATGTCAATAGCTGTAGAGGGGCTTCAGGCCTCTAGTTTATAGGGTCGCTATGAGTCATGCTTGACTCAGAGCAATCAAGAACAACAGTCAAGGCAATATTTCTTATGTGACCTTTGACATTTTAAAGTGATTCCTCAAAATACACATAAATATTTGAAAACCTTTAACATTATATTTAATAGCAGAACTAAACAGCCATGAGAAATTTTCATTAAGACTACAGACTTTTTAAAAACTTCTACTTTAAAAAAAAATGGATATTAATACTCGACATCTTAAAAAAATATGGAACTCTTCACAAATTTGTGTGTGATCATTGTGCAAGGGCCATGCTAATCTTCTCTATAACATTCCAATTTTAGTATATGTGCTGTCAAAGTGAACAATTTTTTAAAATTTTTTTTAATTATTATTGTGTGTGTGTGTACCATCAAATTGGATCTGACTAGTACAGAAGGAGATTGCCCCTCTTTCTCCAGAGGAGCATCTGGTGGATTTGAACCATGTACCTCTTGGATTGCAGTGCAGCATCTTGCCACTAGGCCACCAAAGCTCCCATTACTCCTCATTCTTAACAGCCATAAATCAATTTTAAAAATTCCCTTAGCATAGCCTCTAGTTTATATCTTCCAAGCCCTGACAAGCTCTTCCTCCTTTTCCTACACTCAAACAAAGGACAGACCCTTGGGGCAAGATATACATATTTCTCCAAGCAATTAGACCAAACTTACCTAGGATGGCCTCATTGTTCAAGTATCTACTACTGTAATCCTAATCCCTGAAGCCAACAAGATAACTCTCTTATCAACCACTCACTACAAACTCCCTTCAAGATTTGCTCACTCCTTCGGCTTTTTTCTCTTTCCCTCAAGAATCCAACAGCCCAAAAGTCAACCACAACTGAATGGATTGAGAAATTGTGGTACATTCACACAATGAAATACTATGCAGCACTCAGGAGAAATTATTTTAAAAAATACTACATTCCTTGGGAGAGATTGGGGAACATTATACAGAATGAAAAAACTCACTCTCGTAAGGACAAATACTCTATAAGACCATTATTGTAAAAATAGAGGAATAACTAGTAAAACATGTATGGGGACCCAAGAGATTGCTCTAAGCAACCCTACCCTCTGCAAAGTAAATTGAAATAGCCCAACTTTCTCCCAAGACTATTTTCCTGCAGGCAACACTCATTCTAGCCAAAGGAAATAAAGTCAATATCTATACCGACTGGAAGTATACCTGCAACATACTTCATTTCACTCCAATATCCTCATATGGAGGGGAAAAGGGTTTCTTACCCCAAAAGGAACTCCCATCATCAATGCCTCATTCATTAAAGGAGTTTTAGAAGCCATCCTCCTGCCCCAACAAACAGCAGTAATTCACAGCGGGGGACATTAAACCAATCAGGGCTACATCTCAAACTTCAGTAATACAGCAGTAGACTCACTAGTGAAGCAAGCAGCCCTTGAAAACCCGTACCCGAGTTCCTGTTCATAGTTCAGGCCACTATTCCACCAGATAAATGGACTCTCCATAACAATAAATTACTCTTCAGATTATTACTAAATCAGCCCCACATAATTTTATAAACCTCCGTAATCCAGTCCATGGTGATAAGACAGCACTCAGGAGCAATGATTTAGAAAAAAATATTATATTACTTGGGAGAGATTGGAGAGCATTATGTTGAGTGAATGAACTCACTCTCATGAGGACAAATACTGTATAAGACCATTATTGTAAAAATTAAAGGGTAACTAGTTAAACAATTATGGGAACCCAACGAGGTAAGAGGTGGGAGCAGAGGAATGACGATGACGATGGGTAGGGATAAAACTACAAGGTTGCACAGTGTGTGTGTGTAAAACACTCTTAACACCAGCAGTCAGGAAAAAACAAGATGAATTGCATTGGGAAAAGCTGCTGTCAGGGACATCTGCAGAGTGCTGAAAAGCAACAATGATCATCTAGAGACTAAGGGACGTCTAATCCAGGTCATGGTCTTTGCAATTACTTGTTATGAGTCAGAGGGCTGGACAATGACTAAGGATGACAGAGAAAGAATCGATGCTTTCAAACGGTGGTGCTGGAGAAGAGTCTTGAACATACCATGGACAGCCAAGAAAACAAATAAATCTGTATTGGTGAGGGTGAAACCAAGTTTCTCCTTGAAAAGTAGGATTCTGAAGCTCCATATCACATACTTTGGGCACCTGGGCAGGAGGGATTGATCCCTGGAGAAGGACATCATGTTCAGAAGGGAGGAGGGACAGCACAGAAGAAGACCCAGAATGAAATGGATTGAAATGGTAACTGGAGCAATGCTGGTTGGTGTGTTGGAATTAGTGAGACTGGCTCAGGACAAGGCAGGGTTTAGAGGTGCTGTACATAGGATTGCTATGGGTCACAGGTGGCATATATAACAATAACAACAACATATATATTTCTAAACTTTCAACTCCACTTAACACCTTCAGACAAAGCAATCAACCCTACAGAATATATCCCAGACCTGTTTTATCTTTTAATGCTCAAACTCCACCTCCAACAATAGCCCTCCTTTACCTACTCATCAAGCAAGAGAAGCACTACCTGCTTGTGATTGGCAACTTGATTTCACCCATATGACCCCAGTAAAAAAGGCTCAAATATTTCCTAGTCTTTGTAGACACCTTCTCTTGTTGGGTTGAAGCTTACTCCACAACCAACAAGAAAGCCTCTACGATAGTTAGCCTTCTCCTCTCAGAAGTCATCCTACACTTTGGCATGCCAATCTCCTTACAGTCAGAATATGGCCCCCAAGTTTACATCAGCCTTCACTCAAGGAGTCACACAAGCCCCACAAATCCCCTGGAAACTCTACTACCCTACCAGCCCTAGTCATCCGGCAAAGTAGAACAAACCAATCACACAACTGAAAACATGCTAGCTAAATTAGCTTCCCAGACTCACCTAGACTGGACCAAATTATTGCCCCTGGCCATCCTCAAAATTCAGGCATTACACAGAAAACCCCTTCATCTAAGCCCCTACCAACTACTCTTTGGATGACCTCTCTAGCCCCCTCAGGCTTTATTCCCACTCTCTCTCCCAACCTACAGCACTCCCTCCTCCTCTCACTACTCATGCATATCTGAACCAGGCTACGGAACTATGCCAACTCTTATCCCCCAAAACTATCTCCCTCCAGCCAAAACATCCTATCTCTAACAGTGGGAGATACCATTTACCTCTCCACACCAAAAGTCCTCAACATCACTACAGCCCAAATGGTCCAGACCTTTCACTGTATCCTTGTAACTCCCACTGCAGCAAAACTCAGAGGACACTTTACTTGGTACCATGTGTCTCAATTTTAAAAAACACCACCTCCCACTTACCACTCTGTTCTTCCAGGACTAAACTTCAACTGAGGCTCTCCTATTTCACTCTGCATACAAAACAGGACCTATTTTTTACCAGATATCCTCCTGATTAAATGTCCCAGATATGGCCTTCAAAGCACTATATATTTTCCAAGAAGCCCTTAAATCCTTTTCCCAAATTTCTGCCTGTCCTCAAGTACCCATCATTGGGCCTATTGCCCAACAGTTCACAGAAACACCCCCTCCCACACACATATGCCTGTTCAAAAGAGCCTTTTCCTGAGGAATTTCCTTAGGGTCAACTCCTCCTGGAAAGTCCGTATCCAAATCCCTCCCCCCTCTCTAACCAACTCATACTCCAGAACTATAAAGGGATATGTACAGTGGGGAGCTTCCAAACTACCCCTTATGCCAAATTCTTTTACTCCTCACCAAACCTAACCCAGACTCACTCTGCCTTCTGCTAAGGGAGAAGCCCAGACATTTTCTTCCATTACTTAATATAAACTATCCACAATATCAAAATTTGAACTGTGTTCTGTTACAAACGGCTCTATTTCTCTCTTTCTACATCATCCAACTAAAAGAATTCCTTGGAGAAACCAATACCTTCCACCAAAAAGATCTGTCTTCAACCCCTCAACCTAGTGTACTTAGTTCCCTCTTTTAGGTCCTATGAACAAAAAGTCAACACAGACCAGGTTCAGCTTCTCTTCAGAGTCAACTTCTAGGTGTAAGGTAAAAAAGGGTGTGGAGAACCAGATGAAGTGAAACAAAGGAGTTTATTATCAGCTCTTGGGTGGGTTTGCTGTTTTAGGGTAAGGCAGTAAAGTCAGGCAGGGAAGCTACCAGTAAAGTATTATATGCAGAGGGTTGGAGATAGGGTGGTCTGTTCAGTGGTCAGCTCTCTGTGGAGGACACTGATTGGATGCCCTCTGCTTGTTCCCATATATGGAGCTATTTAGGACCCTTAGGTGGGCTGTGTCATAGCTGATGGTTAGGCAGGATGTGGCCGGTAGTCTTGCTCTCTTCTGATTGGCTATAGCCATCTTACACCAGGTTGACTGGATTGTCTCCCAGAAGGTGTGGTCAGTGTGGAATGTTGGCCAGCTCCCAGGTGGCCTTTAACTAGGGATGCCTGAAAGAAGAAAGCAGCCACTAGGGATGCCTGAAAGAAGAAGGCAGCCTCTTCTTCGCCTGCGGAAACAGTGTCTACTCCTGCCTACTGACCAACTACTGGACATACACCTGCACTCTAACTTATCTACTTCTCCCTCTATCATATACCATCAACTGCAAGCCAATACCTATCCCCCTGACCCAGCACCTCAAACACAACCATCACAGGACTCCTCTCTTTAGTGTCCAGCCTAGGAATAATAACGGGAGCTACTACTAATACTGCAGGCCAAGAAATCTCCCCAGAAAAATTCCAACAGCTCTTGAAAGCTCTCCTAGAGTCACTAAACAATATCAAACTCAACTACTGCAGTTCAAGACCAAATTGACTCCCTAGTAGCAGTTGTATTACAAAACAGAAAAGAACTTAATGTACTAATCATGGAAAAAGATAGGCTCTACCTGTTTCTCAGAGAAGACTGCTGGGTTTTATACGAATAAATTAAGAATAGTTTGAGAAAGAACAAAGAAATTGAAAGATAAAGCTAATACCCTAAATAGATAATTCTCTGCCCCCCCTACCCCCACCCCAGCAATTGGCCATTCTAACTTCTTTTCTGGTAGTCTTTCTTATTTTAACGCTTGCTCCCTATTTTATAAATCTCTTTCAGAAATTTTTGGTAGAATGCTTCATGGCCATCTCCTGAGCAATCACCAAGGAACATGTGAAAATAATGTTCCTCCTTCAGATATTACAAGGAACCAATCTCAGCTCCCCCAGTATCTCCCCTGTCCAGCAGGAAATAGGTAAAGACAACTCCAGCCCTGCTCTTTCCACCTTTTAAGGTCTGGAATGGAAAGAGAATACAGCATTTCCCTTCTCACTTCAAGCATTTAGTCCAAGGTCTGATGCTTGACTGTACCTTGAGGAGGACTGATAAGGTATGCTGGCAAGGTCACCTAGATGACCACAGCCTGATTGGGCCCTGGACAAAATCACTTCCTGACAGGACCCTTGCCCAAAAAATTACTGAGTAAACTACCAATGCTTCTAAATCTCCTTAACAACCCCTACAAAAAGAAAGTGTCTTTGTCTGCCTGCACACCATTCTGATTCTCTCTGCAAATTATCACCTGACATCCATCTCAGACCACGTAATAAAGGCCTGTTCATTTCTTGGGACCAGTTTCTTCTCTCTCTCTCTCTCTCAATTCTTTTTTATATCTTACAGGAAATCCATGGAGAACCACTATGAGTCAGAACCAACTCAAAATTTGTGTTTTGAGTTATATGAATCATGGTGATTTAAATTCACAAGCCGCTTGATGGGGGAAAGATGGCCAATCTCTTCCCATGCAATTCAGAGCCTTGGAAAACCAATGGAGGGTTAGCTATATATGAGTTGGTTCCAAGTTAACAGCAATGGGGTTTGTGTTATTTCTCAAAGCTAAAGGAAGAAATCAAGAAATTAAAGAGCTGAACAGAAAATTTCAAAGGGCAGCTCGAGACGACAAAGCAACATACGATAATGAAATGTGCAGAGAGCTGGAGTCAGAAAATCAAAAGGGCCTAACTCGCTCAGCGTTTCTTAAGCTGAAGGAGCTGAAAAACAAATTTATGCCATGGGTGGTAACACTTAAGGATACTTTGGGTAAAATGTTAAATGATTCAGGAAGCATTAAAAGAAGATGGAAGGAGTACACAGAGTCACTGTGTCAGAAGGAATTGGCTGACATAGAAAAACTTCATGAGGGGGAGCTCTGGTGGCCTAGTGACAAGGAGCTGCACTGCAATCCCAGAGGCACATGGTTCAAATCCACCAGATGCTCTGCCGGGAAAGGAGGGACAGTCTCCTCCTGTACCAGTCAGATCCGATTTGACGGTATATACACACACACACACACACACATAATAAAAAAAAAAATAAAAAAAAGAAAGAAAAACTTCATGAAATAACATATGAGCAAGAGTCTGCGGTGATGGAGAAAGTTCAAGTTGTTCTGAAAGAATTGGAAAAAAACAAGGTTCCAGAAGTTGATGGCATACCAATTGACATATTTCAACAAACAGACGCTGCCCTGGATGTGCTCATTAAGTTGTGCCAAGAAATCTGGAGGACAGCCAGCTGGACAACTGACTGGAAAAGATCGATATTTGTTCCCATTCCAAAGAAAGGTGACCCAACAGAGTGCGGGAATTATCGAACAATATCATTAATATCACATGCAAGCAAGATTCTGCTGAAGATTACCCAAAAATGATTGGAGAACTTCCAGATGTGCAGGCTGGATTTAGAAGAGGTCGTGGTACTAGGGATATTATAGCTAATGTTAGATGGATCTTGGCAGAAAGCAGAGAGTACCAGAGGAATGTCTATCTGTACTTCATTGACTATGCAAAGGCTTTTGACTGTGTGGATCACAATAAGCTGTGGCTGACTCTGAGAAGAATGAGAATCCCAGAACATTTGATTGTGCTAATGCGAAACCTATACTTGGACCAAGAGGCAGTCATCAGAACAGAGCAAGGAGACACTACATGGTTCAAAATCAGGAAGGGAAGTTCTCCATACCCTTTCAATCTGTATGCAGAACAGATCATCCGAGACGCTGGGCTGTATGAGGAGGAAGGTGGCATCAGGATTGGTGAAAGAGTCATCAACAACCTGCGTTATGCGGATGACACAACCCTTCTTGCTGAAACTGAGGAGGACCTGAAGCACTTGCTGCAGAAGGTCAAGTACTGCAGTCTTCAATACAGATTGAAGCTAAACATCAAGAAAACAAAGATTCTCACCACTGGGCCAATTGGCAGCCTCAGTATGGATGGTAAAGAGATTGAGATAGTCAACAATTTTAGTTTGCTTGGCTCCATAGTCAACACTCTTGGTACCAGCAGCCAGGAAATCAAGAGATTAATTGCATTGGGAAAGTCAGCTATCAGGGACCTCTCCAGAGTACTGAAGATCAAGGACATCAGGCTGGAGACTAAGATGCACATGATTGGGGCTATAGTCTTCCCATTTGCGTACTATGCACACAGTGACTAGGGATGATAGAGAATTGATGCCTTTGAGCTGTGGTGCTGAGAAGAGTGTTGAATATATCATGGACTGCTAGGAAATCAAACAGATTCATCCTGGAAAGGGTTAAACAAGGTGGCTCCTTGGAGTCAAGGATTCTGAAACTTTGTCTGACATACTTTGAGCATGTTGCAAAGAGGGACTGGTCCTTGGAGAGGGACATCATGTTTGGGAGAGTGGAGGGACGGTGCAGGAGAGGAAGACCCTCAATGAGATGGATTGATTCTGTGAGTGGAGTGGTGGGAATGAGTGTGTTTGAGATGGTGAGACTGGCACAGGATAGAACGGCGTTTAGGGCTCTTGTACATAGGTCGCTATGAGTTGCAAGCTACTCGACGTCACATAACAACAAGAACAACAACAACATACAAAAGAGAAGAAAACTCTCTAAACTCTCCTCTTGAGGTAATTTAGGGCCTTATGGAGTCTCAGAACCTTTGGATGATTTTGACTTCAGGAGTGCTGGGACCACACCCAGAATCTGCATATTTCTTGGCTCCCATGACATCTGACACCAGTGGGCATGAAACAGAAGCAGAGAAACCTCCCAAGATAACACCTGACAATACCCTCCTGACACCATTACTGGCCTGAAACAATTTTCATTGAAGTAAAACAAAAAGGAACAAAGGAAAGCCCATTGTTGTCCAGTCAGTTCTGACAGCAGCCTCAAAAAATTCTACAGGGGACACACAACTTCTCAGGCCCTGGGTTCCACACACTGTTAGGTGAATGCTCATTTTTCTGGTATGGATTGAGAAACCAACTCTCTGGGGCCAAGTACATCAGAGAAAATGTCCAGAGTGCCTTGTTCTGGACAGGAACATTGGGATTCTGCCGTAAGCCATTGCAGGTGACTGTATAACCACAGCCTTGGGGCTATCCCAGGATCTTCCTGTCACCCAGCAGGAGCCTCAGTGACTACACAGCTCATTTAGAGGATGGCTCAAACTAATGGCCACTAAAAATACATGACCACAGCTCTTGCCAGCTCCATGGTGTTTGAGGATCAATCCCCATGGTCTCTTAGGCAGGGTGAGGGAATTCTGGGGTCAGACATCTTCAGTCCCCTCCCCTTTGCCCTGTATTTTGTGATCATCCTGCCTGGTGGAGTACAGAACCTTCACTGCCCACTGGGACCCAGGCTGGACGTGTCATGGCTGAGGCTGTGGTTTGGGAAGTTTCCTACCACAAATGCAACAAAGGCTAATAGATATGTCCTTCTCAGAAGATGCATCCTCATTTCCTGCAGACAACCCCGAGTTCATCCAGCCTTGCAGGATGTGGCTCCTACTGTTTTACAGAACACAGACTGCAGTGTTGACTAAGCCCTGATCACAGAACCCTGGCTGAGGACTTCACGCCTCAGTTTTCAGGCAGTATCTGGTTTAAATGCAACTGCTTTGGGGAAATGCTGCATTGCACAGTAGAGTCCCCAGCTGACCATTCACATCAGTCATGATTTACCTACGCTCAGCATCGCAAGACAGAGTGGACAACAGTGTGTTGGGAGGGAGTGTCCAATCATCACAAAGCAAAGTAGTCAGTTCTTCTTTCCTGGCCCCTCCTCTATCAGCCAGGCCCATGGACCTGTCATTAGAGTCTCAACAGCAAGTAATAGGAACCACAGCTAACAACAGCCTACACAAAGGCCCATAGCAAAATTCTGGTGCCAGACGCAAGCTGGTGTTGGACCAGCAGTTCCCCAAGCTTACACCTGGCACTGACCCAGAAGATGACCATCTGCATCTACTGATAATCAAGTTATTATGCAGCTGTCCCTGGCTGCAGGGGTCACGATGGACATGCATCTATGTCTCTCTTTCTAGCCTCTAGTGTGAGGGTGTTGGGTGGGGGCAAGGGTGGCAGAGCTTCCTGGCATCAAGGACGGACAGTAGTGTCATGGCATTGAGAAAACCAAAGCTGTATTCACATGCTATGCAGAGTTAGGAGCACCACAGAGTGGACTAAGGATCCATTCTGCCATTGCCTGGTTGGAAGGCACAGCATTCCATGATGGCAAAGTATTTGTCAACACATTGGAAGGTTATCTAGCTTGGTCAGTGTTCTCTAGAGAAACAGACCAGTGGGAGAGATAGCTATATAGAGATCAGTAGATGGATCAGATGGAGACTTGATACTTCAATAGTTAAGTGATCTGCTGATAACTGAAAGATGAATGGTTAGGACTCACCAACAGCCACTCTAGAGGGCGGGAGGAAAACCTGGTAATCTGCTCCCATAAGGATTTCCACCTATGAAATCCTTTGGAGCAGTTTTACACTGTCACACATGATCCCTCTGAGTTGGCACTGACTCAATAGCACACACAATAAATGTATGTGTGTGTATGTATGTAAAGGTTTCATTCAAGGAATTGCACGTGAAAGTGGTGTGATGGCAAGTCCAAACTTCACAGGTCAGAAAAAGTGGAGAGTAAGAGCAGGTTCTGGCAAAATGTCTATTTATAGTCTAGAGTGACACCACACCCTATGGTAACTCCCTCTTTGCTCTTAAAGCCCTTAACTGATCAGCTGCGGCTAATCCACATAATGAAGGGTAATAATCTGCTTTACAAAACTTTCAGAGATAGAGTGAGGCAGTGGCTTCAGCAATGGTCTCAAACACAGAATGACTGTGATGATGATGAAGGACCAAGTGATATTTTATTGTTATGCATAGAGTCACCATGCCTAAGAACAGCAACAATGCCTTAGAAGAAAGGCCTGGTGATCCTAATTCTAAATGTTCAGTCATTGAAAAGCCTTTGGGGCATTTTGTTTTTCAATTACATTATTAAAATGACTAATGTTTGACCAAACAACTGGACACCACAACCTAGTCAACACAGGAAACTAACAAGCACAGTATCTGAATACTTCTCTTTATCTCTGGGTTCTTGTTTAGCCTAAAGAATGAGTGATGTGCCAGGGGCCTAGACCCTGCTTCTTTCTCTGATGACATTAACTGTGGGCAGAGAGCAACGTGCGAGAGGATGGACTGGACCCATGATCCATGAGGAGTGACCCATGAGGAATGACTGGAACATCTGACACAGAACTAGGCTGAAACATGGGAAAGGACTGCAGAAATGTCTTCATTCCATGATAGAAGAACATCTGATTCAATGGTAAATGTTTAAATGCCATGTGACACAGAAAATTGATAGTTTTATAAAACTACTATATATTGGTAGTCTTTGAAGAAGCTTGTTTTTGTTGTTGGCTGCTGTCAAGTCGAGTATGACTCATAGCGACCTATGAACAAATGGCCTGAATCCTTTCTGTAACTATAGTCATTTATCAAAGTTCATAGAGTTTCCAGAGGCATGTTGTTTAGGAAGTGGATGCCACTCCTGCTTCCAATGGAAGTAGCTTAGAGATGCTGAAATATTAAATTTTGCAAGATTCTCATCACCACTTCATCATTTCTCTAGTTCTTTGGAACCTGAAAAAAGGAGCAAATACAATGTGGAGATGTAGAGTCCAACCTCAACTAACTCTACAAGGGGGAAGTGCCTCATCAACATTGATAAAACTGATCCCAGAAAGTCAGACATGCCCCTCACTCTGCTGCACCTACTTCTAATAAACTCTGTGTTTCAAATTCATTGCCAATGGCCACACAGACTTTACAGAATCTCTTTTTACTCACAGTTTTTGGAGTTTATTAGGGAAACAGGTAAGGGTGGAGGGGGAGAAAGACAAAGGATATCACATAGTGAAAAGTTTAAGCTTAGTGAATAGTAAGTATTTCCAAGCCAGATACAGCAAGATACCATTCCTCAATTAGTTCAGACAGCTATTCCATCAACAGGAAGATACAGTCCTTCAATTAATTCAGACAGCTTCTCAGTCAACGGCAAGATAGCTCTGGTGCAGGGACCTCTGGCCCCAAACTCCACACACTGCTTTTTTCTGCTTCTTCTTTCCTGGTATTGAGGTTCTTATTTCAAGGGCTTTGGCCCTGGCTCCATCTGGCTCTATCAGATTACACTTTGTCCCTTTCCACAGTCTCACTAGTCTAGTTAGCTCTCTCTCAGCTGTTGATGATGTTGATGATGCTGGTCAATGGCAAACCAGGTATCATCAGCTGAAGCAGCTGGAGACCACAGCCCCAAAAGGATTTAGGCAACGACTAGGAAAGCCATTCACAAAAGTCCTAACACCACAGGACTTTAGCTTGTTCATAACTGTGGTACTATGAGAATATGCTTTGTCTTTCACCATGTTGTTGTTGGGTGCCACTGAGACACCTAGATTCATAGGTACCCTATGAACAAATCTGAACCTTGCCCTATCCTCTACTATTGTCATGATCTCTATCAAGCTCTTCATCAAAGGTGAAGAGTTGATGCGTTTGAGTTGTGGTGTTGGAAAGGAACATAGAATACCTGATGGACTGCCAAAAGAACATACAAATCTATCGAGCAAGAAGTGCAACCAGAGTGTTTCTTAGAGGCAAGGATGGTGACAATGCATGTTACATTCTTTGAACATGTTGTCAGGAGGGACTAGTCTTTTGAAAAAGATGTAATGCTGAGAAAGGCAAAGGATCACTGAAAGAGAGACCCTCAAAGAGATAAATTGGTACAATCACTATAATTATGGGCTTGATTTCACCACATGGCTGGATGAAACCAGAAACCATGCAAACAACATGTGTAGGCTACTAATGATGGTAATGAATTATTTTACCCTCTCATCAGGCTTAAACTGAGCAGGTTTAGGGTAATAGGTAAAAATCTCACTACCAGCATGAAAGAAGAAGCAGAGAATGTAGCATGTGTGCTCCAGGGCCACAGAGATTCCTGTGCCAATCAGACGGGGCCTTAGATGAGGACAGCAGCAGCAGCAGTAGCAGCAACAGTGAAGAACCTGAGACTGATGTGAGACAGAACTGACCTGGCACATCTACCTCGAAGAGCCAGAGCCAGGAGCCTTCACTCAAGTTTTCTAGAGGACTTGGGGTAATGGGTGGGAAGATGCCATAATTGGCAAAACTAAGGAAGTTTTGTTAACACTGACCTAAAGCCTGCCTGGAGGCTGAAGGTCAAAAGGCCTGCAAGTACATTTGGGACACTGTCCCAACTAAAGTATGATCTTATTTCCAATCTTAATTGTAATCTATGAACTTCCCTAATAAACTCCATAATCATGAATACCATTTGAACTTCTATGTGGCTATTGCAATGGATTCATGGTAGTAGAGCAATGAGATCCCTGGAAGGAACAAATAGTGTTCTAATTGATAGACCTAGGTTTGGGGGCAGAGGAGCATTTCTAACATAATAGAACTTAGTTTTGTGTTGCAGATGTTATTGATGGGAACTGTTCCCCATTTAGGGAGTTAGTGAAAGTCAGACATGGCTGCACTCATGCAGCTCACACTATTTTTATAATTGTTGTTGTTGTATACCATTGAGTCAGAACTGTTCCATAGTAGATTCTACAGTGGGTTTTCAGAGGCAGTTAATCGCATGGGAGGAGATTGCCCATCCTTCTCCCGCAGAACAGCTGGTAGCCTTGAACCAAGTGCCTTCAGGATTGCAGCAAAGCTTCTTGCCATAGGCCACCGGAGCTCCCTAACAAATAATAAAATGTCCAACAGCTTGTTGGCTAAGTCAGACATTGTCTGTTCCAGTTATTCCACTGCTGGAAACTACACCTATTGTTATGGAGGCATTGACTAAAGAACAAACAAATCTTTTTTTGGAAGACATTCAGCCAGATTGCTCCTTAGAAGAAGGAACCATATGACTTCATCTCATATATGTTAGTCATATTACCAGGGGGACCAGTTCCTGGAGAAGTCCATCATATTTGGAAAAGTGGAGGGTCAGTGAGAAAGAGGAATACATCTCTTTCATGAGATGTATTGACTCAGTGATGACAAAAATGAATTTAGCACAAATGAAATCTTGATGGTGTAGAGTTAGGCAGTGTTTTATTCCATTTTACATAGGCTCACTATGAGCTGGAATAGACTCAAAGGCACCTAGGAACTACAATTTTTATGATTGTAACATTATAGGTTGCCATGTTGAAGAGGAATTCATCAATTGCTATTCTAGTGAATTTTTTTTAAAGATCAGAATGAGTGTTGAACATGTGAAAAATGTTGACTTGGCAAGTGTGTTGTTTTATTTTTACAATTAGAAAACAGCAATTGGGGAGGGGGAAAGGATAAGTATTGAATTGGGCAAATGCCTGTTTTTGCCTGTTTTCCTTTTATTTTCAGAAGCAAAACAAGTGAAATATACATATATCTATCTCAAGGATGATGAAATTTAATCTCACATCTTTGGGCATGTTGTTAGGAGAGGCCAGTCCTTGGAAAAATAGATCATAGTGGGAAAGGTGGAGAGTTAGAGAAAGAGAGGAAGATCCTCAACAAGATGGACTGATACAATGACTGTGGCAATGGGCTGAGCATGTCAGAGATTGTGAGGATGTTGCAGTGTAGGACAATGTTCAGATCTGTTGTTCACAGAGTCACTGTGAGTTATAATCAACTCAACAGCAACTATCTATCCATCCATCCATCCATCTATCTATATCTATACAGATATATATATATATACACACACACATACACACACACACACACACATAATCTCAGTGGCATACCAATTGACATGTTTCAACAAACAGATGCTGCCCTGAATGTGCTCATCAAGCTGTACCAAGAAATCTGGAGGACAACCACCTGCCCAAATGACAGCCAGAGATGCATATTTGTTCCCATTCCAAATAAAGGTGACCCAAAAGAGTGTGGAAATTATCGAACAGTATCATTGATTTTTGGTTGGCAGGATGGTGCTGGAAACCAGCTTGAAAGTCATCTACCGGAGTTGATTCTACAGAAGCCTGTTGGCTGGGATTGGTGAGCAGTAGGGTGGAACGTTGATTCGCTAAGGGGAGGGAGGCGATGAGATAAGGCCTCCTGTTTAAAAACCTGTTTTAAATTTTTTTTTTCATATATTCTTCTAAGTGGTATAGCACTGGTCTGTGCATTGCTGTATAGAGGTAACTCATGGTTGTTGTAATGCTAAACACTGTGACACTGATGTGCCAAATGCAATAATGGTTACCCATGGTGGACAGTGATTTGTGGAGCTTCCCAATTAAAACAAGCTTGGAAATAGGAGTGGCATCCACTTCTGAAATGGCTTGTCTCTGGAAACTCTATGAACAGTGCTCAGGCCTTTCATTCATAGGGTCGCTATCTACGACTCGATGGCACTTAACAGTAACAACAATCATTAATATCACATGCAAACAAGATTCTGCTGAAAATTATACAAAAACAACTATAACAGCACATCAGCAGAGAACTGCCAGATGTGCAGGCTTGGTTAAGAAGAGGCTGTGGTACTAGGGATATTACAGCTAATGTTACATGGATCTTGGCTGAAAGCAGAGAGCACCACAGGAATGTCTGTGTTTCATTGACTATGAAAATGCATTTGACTGTGTGGATTACAATAAACTATGGCTAACTTTGAGAAGAATTAGAATCCAGGAACACTTGGATGTGCTTATGCGAAACCTATATTTGGACCAGAAGGCAATTTTCATAACAGAGCAAGAAAACACTGCATGGTTCAAAATTGGGAAGGACATACACCAGGGATGTGTCCTAGCTCCACACCATTTCAATCTATACACAGAACAGATCATCCAGGAGGCTGGGCTCTATAAGGATGAATGTGGCATTAGGATTAGAGGAAGACTTATCAACACCCTGAGCTATGCAGATGACACAATTTTACTTGCTCACACTGATGAGAACCTGAAGCACTTACTTCAGAAGGTCAAGGACTATAGCCTTCAATATGAATTGAGGCTCAACATCAAGAAAACAAAGATTCTCAGCACTGGGCCAATTGGCAACATAGTGATAGATGGTGAAGAGATTGAGATTGTTAACAGCTTCAGCTTTCTTGCCTCCACAACCAACACTCTTGGTACTAGCAGCCAGGAAATCAAAAGACAAACTGCTTTGAGAAAGTCTGCTGTCAGGGACCTCACCAGAGTACTGAAGAGCACCAATGTCAGTCTGGAAACTAAGGTTGTCTGATCCAGTCTATGGTCTTTGCACTTACTTGCTATGCGCCAGAAAGCTGGACAGTGTCTAGGGATGATAGAAGGAGAATTGATGCCTTTGAGCTGTGGTGCTAGAGAAGAATACTGAATATACCATGGACTGTTAGAAGAGCAAACAGGTTCATCCTCGAGAGGGTAAAACCAGTCTTCTCCTTGGAGGCAAGGATTCGTAAACTTGGTCTGACATACTTTGGGCATGTTGCAAGCAGGGACCAGACATTGGAGAGGGACATCATGCTTGGGAGGGTGGAGGGACAGCAAAAGAAAGACCCTGGATGAAATGGATTGACTTAGTGACTGGGGTAATACGGGTAGGTGTGTTGGGGATGATAAGGTTGACTCAGAATAGAGCTGCTGTACATAGGATCTCTATGAATCACAGGTGACTCGATGATGCATAACAACCACCACAACTATATATACATACATACATACATACATACATATATATTATATA
>NW_006399883.1:9259696-9267646 GCF_000299155.1 Elephantulus edwardii
ATTAAATTTTATTAGTTTCAATGAACATTCACAGGGATTCTGGGCTTTCACTCCTTCATTGCCGCACCATTCTCTCCACCCTCCTCCCCAGTTTGTTCTTCTTCCCCGCCATCCGAATGTCTGTTTTAATTGTCCAATTGCCACAGTGCTTGTCAAAGTCAGTTCTGATTAATCAGGACTGGAGATTTCTGACTCATAAATTCTGATAAACCCAAAATTTGCAGGTTATACCACAGGCTTCTGGGTCACATTCTAACCAAGAACCAAGTTCTAAGGATGACAAGTTGGAATGAGAGCAAGTAAACTTTGTCACACTCTCAAGGAAACTCTTGTTATGTTAGACCACGAAATAGAGAATAATTACGTATTATAGAGAATTATGGTCTAGTCAAAGTTGGCATATATTATTAACCATCACAGTGACTTTTTTGAGATTAATAGAGAGAATCATGAAGCTTTTCTCCTTCAATCTCTTAATATAATGGATTGTGTGAACACATATTCTAATATTTACTTGCTCTTTCACTTTTGCTATAAACCTCCCTGAGGAATAACTCTTTAACATGCTGCTAGATTCTATTTGCTAATATTTCACTTGGGATTTTGCAGATATTCACAAGTCAGATCAGTTTCTAGAGTTCTTTATGCATGCAGTCTTCCCTAGTTTTTGGCATCAGTATTACACACCTTTAGTAAAAAAGAAGCTGTACGTTTTCCTTCTCTTTTCTATGCTCTGCAAGAAAAAGCATACAGCAGTGAACTTGGTAGACATGTCAAGAAACAATTTTCTTCTGTTTATTCTTTGAAAATTAATTTTCTATTATAATTTTTACCAGGTTTAAATTTTATCTATCTGAAGTTGTGCAAATTAGTCACTTAAACAATTTTTTTGTTTTTATAGTTATTTCCTGTAATTTTTTATTTTGTGTATTTGTGCATTCTTCTTTTTCCCTTCCCTCAATTAATGGGTCACCTACTTAACACTTTCCAAAGAGCATGTTATTTATTTCTAGTGGTTTTCTTTTTCTAATAATTTATTTTTGCTTTCATTTTATTAACTCCTTCCTTTTAATTTCCTATAGTTTCGTTTTGTTTTTTTCTTTTCCAATCTTTTAAGTCAGTGCTTCATCCAGTAATTTCAATTTTCCCCTAATAAACATTGGTATATTTAAATGCTATAAATATAACTCCATGTATTTTGTATTAAGCGTTGTACACTGGTTCTAACATAGTATGTTTTCTTTTTTTTAATTTTGGAAATTCTGCAGTAGGATTTATATTGGAGCATTGAATCAAGAATTGTTTAACAGAAAGCTTTTGGACTTCCAGGTACAATGACTTTTTTGGTTTTCTGAAATGTTTCTGGCATTACTGCATATTATAATCTAAAAACACTGCATTATTCCCATGTTTTGAACATGTACTGAGGTTTTCTTAGAGGCTTAGAGTATGGTCAGTGCTATGAACATTCTCTTGCCACATAAAGTACTGTACCCCTATTCCTGGGTTGGAAGTGTTTCCTTCTCATATACTTTATTAATTATGTAGTTGGACCTTGAATATATTCACATTATTTTTCTGTTTTATTTGATATGGACTAAAAAAAAATCTTGTTGCTAAGGAGTTGATTTCAACTCATGGTGATCCTACCTGTGTCAGAGCAGAACTGTGCTGCTCCATAAGGTTGTTGATGGCTGGTTTTTCAGAAGTAGATCACTAAGTCTTCTTTCCAAGGTACCTCTGGGTGGATTTGCACTACCCAGGCACTCTTGATCATTTGTTGCTGTTGTTGTTAGGTGCCATTGAGCTTGGTCCAATTCATAAAGACCCAATGTACAACAGAACAAAGCATAATCTTTCTCCATCCTCACAATTGCTGCTATGCTTGAGCTGACTGTAGCCATAGTCAATCCATCTCAAGAGTTTTCCACTTTTAGGATCTGCCACTTTATTAAGCATGATATTTTTTTCTTTAGGGAACTCTCCTTTATGACAAAAACACTCAAAGTATGTGAGACAAAGTCTTGCCTCTCTTCCAAGGAGCCTTCTGGCTAAATTTCTTCCAAGCCAGAATTGCTTGTTCTTTTGGCAGTCTCTGATATAATCAATATTCTTCTCCAATATATTGTCATCAGTTCTTCTTGTCTTCCTTATTTACTATCCAATTTCCTTATGCATATGGAAACTCCCTGGCTTAAGTTAGGTGCACCTTAGTCCTCAAAGTGGTATCTTGGATCTAGCAATGTAAAGAGGTTCTTGGCAGCATATACACCAAGCAATTTATTTCTTGATTGCTGCTTCCACGAATGTTATTTGTGAATCTAAGTAAAATGAAACGGTTACCAACTTCAATCTTGTCTTCATCTAACATGATGTTGCTTGCTGGCCCAATGGTGAGGATTTTTGTTTTCTTGACACTGAGATACAAAGAAACATCTTTCTGGTACTGTCTACACTCAGCCAGAGTCCATCTGACATTGGCAATAATATTTCTTGTTCCTCAGTCTTCTGAATCCTGCTTGAATTTCTGGAATTTCTCCATGGAATGCTTCATCTGTGTTTGGGTAATTTTCAGCAAAATTTAACTTGCATGTGATATTAATGATGTTTGGGAGAGTGGAAGGACGGCACAGGAGAGGAAGACCCTCGACGAGATGGATCGATTCTGTGAGTGGAGTGGTGGGAATGAGTATGTTTGAGACGGCGAGATTGTCACAGGCTAGAGTGGCGTTTAGGGCTCTTGTACAGAGGATCATCATGAGTCACAAGCAACTCGATGGCACATAACAACAACAACAACATTTAGTAAAATCCTCTTTTTTAGGAATGGGAACAAGGAAGGATCTCTTTCAGTTGGCTGACTCCCACATTTTGGGCATAGGCTCATGAACACATCCAGAGTTGCATCTGTTTGCTGAAACACCTCAAACGGTGTTACATCAATTTCCAGGCCCTCATTTCTTGGCAACGTCTTCAGTGCAACTTGGACTTCTTCATTCAATACCATTGACTCTTGATCATATGCTACCTCCTCAAATATTTTCGTATTGATCAATTCTTTCTGGTATCATTGTCATGGTTACTAAGATGGAAGGTCAGCAAAAACAAGTGAAATTCTCAATGAGACAGAGTGACACAATGGCCACCTCAATGGATTAAAATATACCAGTGATCATGAAAATGGTGGGGGATAGGGCAACATTTGTTCTATTATACATAAGGAAATAAGGAATTGAAACACCTGTCATTTGGAGTCAACTCAATGGCAACTGATGACAGCAATAGGGCATTAAATAAACAGCATATATCAGTATATGTTGTCCTTGTGTACCATTGAATCAGAACTGACCCTCCCCTCCAGCAGGTTTTCAGAGGCAGTTAATAGCATGGGAGATTGCTCATCCTTCTGTGGTGCAGCTGGTGGTCTCGAATTGCATACCTTTAGGATTGCAGCACAGTTTCTTGTCACTAGGCCACCAGACTACCCCAATAACACACGTCATTTTTGAACACTTTGTACTTGCATTGCTTAGTAATATAGAATGGTAGAAGGAAAATAATTTGTGAAGTACATGTTTTCAAATATAATCTTAAGAAGAAGTGGCTTTTTTTAAAAGAAGCAGCTTTTTGAGCTTACCCACTCTTAGCAATTTCCATTTGAGGCTCCCTTTTCATTTCCCCAGTCTCTGTGGGGAAAGGCTGGGAACCACGGTCGAGCAAACCCAGCTGTACCTCCCTTCAGATCCAGCAGATGCAATCTCCCGATACATAATTTAACAGGCTCTCTTTGTCCAAGAGACAATATAATGGGTTACCAGGAAAGACTATTTGGACTCACGTTCCAGCAACTTTTCAAAAACCAAATGCTGTCTCATGAGGAAATGGTCTGGAAAAAAAGAACGTGTATCGATTAATAGGAATAGCAACATTTTCACCATTATTAAAAGGAATTGCCTAACCAATGCACTGAATTCAAGTATTGTCTAAATTTCCATAGAGAGTATCTGTAATCAGCTTCCATGGACATAGAGCTCTCACTGCTGTGAGTCAGACATGGTCCCAGATAGAATTTGGGAGGGGGTGAGAAGCTGTGTCTCATACACACACACACACACACACACACACACACACACACACCCCTTCCACATACTGGATCAGCACCATGCCAATAGGAAGCTGTACCTGCATCTTTATAAAGCAGAACTACCAGTGTCTGTTGTGGATTAGATTGTGCCCTCCCAAATATGTACCAAAGTCTTAGCATGTGTACCTGTAACTATAACCTTGTTCAGAAATGGGATTTTCCTTTTTTTTATGAGGCCATTCCGGAGAGTATGGTGAGTCCTAAACACAATCACCTCTGAATTATAAAAATAGTGGACCAGATACAGAAACAAGGATTTCTTCCAAGGGTTGCCCTCAGCTCCTGGGAGCTGAACTCCTCTCCTTAGGGCCATGCCTTGAATTTGAATCTGGTCTCCTAAATTACAACACAAGAAATTTTTGCTTTTAAAAGGCTTTAATTTAGTATATTTCTGTTACAGCAGTCCTAGATAACTAAGATAGAGTCTACCACCTCTGAATATCCCGACTTTGTCCTTTTGTGAAAATAAAATAAAGAAAGAACTGTGTTTCCTCAGAATCTTTTGAAATCTTACCTTCTGTACCTGTACACATGCCTTGTTTGGAGAAACCAGGTCTTGAAGATATTATTAGTGAGGGCTTACTGCAGCAGAGTGGGTCCTGATTCTAATCCCTCCTGAGTGACGTTTTCTAAAAAGATTACAGGCACAGAGACAGGATCATGTGGGGAAGGCAAAATGATGACCTTATGATCTATCTATAAGCAGGATCCTCCCCTAGAGCTGGTACACAGAGTGTAGCCCTGCCAACACCTTGAATTCAGACTTCTAACCTTCATAATGGAGAGATAATAAATTCCTCTCATTAAAGTCAATCACTTTGTGGTATTTGGTTATGGCAGCATTAGGAAACCAAGATCCTTGGCTTGGATTAGAGACTTGGAATTTGCCAACAGAACAGCCAAGAGAGACAGGCCTGGAAAAGGTGACCTGACACAGCAATAGACAGGGATGACAGGGGTAACTGCAGTTCCAGATTACTCAATAAGAGAGACAAACATAGGTTTACTTGTGCTTATTTATTACTCTATAGCAAACAATCTTACTTTTTTTTTTCTACAACACCAAAGATTCTGTATTTAGGTATGACTGGCATCTTCTTCTCCTCCCTAAAGCCCCCAAAACCTTCTTATAGAATCAAAGCTCTGGTGGCCTAGTGGCAAGAAGCTGCACTGCAATCCCAGAGGGGCACAGTTCAAATCCACCAGATCCTCTCCTGGAGAAGGAGGGCCAATCTCCTCCTGTACCAGTTAGATCTTACTTGATGGTACACACAAAAATACAATAAAAAAAAAAAAAGAGAATCAAAGCCTCTTTTTTTCCCACCCCCTAAATTTATAATCCTTGACCAGGATGGAGTGCCCAGTAGGCAAGGTAATCTGTCCATTGTTGTTGTGTACCATGGGCTTGGAACCAACCCATAGCTGGTCCTCCATTGGATTTTCAGAGGCTGTAAATTGCAGGAGAGAAGATTACCCATCATTCTCCCTCAGAGCAGCTGATTGTATTTGAACCTCATATTTTTAGGTTGGCACCACAACTACTTACCATTAAATCACCAGTGTTCTTAACCTTTCCACTGCAGATTAATAAATAAGTATAGGCAAGCCTGTGCCTCCTTTCCTTAGTGGGTAACTCACTTCCAGATGAATGTGACAGAAGAGAGACTGGTATTGAGCAGCATCCACTGTGGAAGCCACTGGGGTGGTGTGGATCGGCATCATGGAGGGGAATACCCCAGATTCATCCTCTAAAATGTGAGGCAGGCAGCTTGGGGTGTCCCAGGGTGAAGCATCAATAACAGGAAGTTTTCAGAGAAAGTTTGGAGGTCAGTATACATTGAAATGTACCAAACTAAAAAAAAAATATATGTATTTTTGCTAAGTGTTGTTGTTGACTGCCTTCAAGTCAAGCACGACTCATAGCAACCTTATGAACAAAAGGCCTGAAGCCCCTCTACAACTACCGACATTGATCAATGTTCATAGCGTTTCTGGAGGCATGTTATTTAGGATGTGGATGCCACTCCTGCATCCAAATTAGTGAGTGGGAAAACTCTGAGTGATTGCTGAGGACGGGTGGGAGGTGGCTTGTTTTTGCTAGCTTTAGAAACTCTGATCACTTAGCAGGTAGGAAGCTGCCCTGCTAACCCAAACAAAGGTGGAGCCCCTCCTGTGGTGGTTTGAATCCATCAATTGCTTCTTGGAAAAAAGATGTGCAATCTACTCCTGTGTGATTTGCAGTTTCAGATCCTGCGGGAGGGTCAGCTCTGAATTGGTTCTGACTTGATGGCAATGAGTTTGAAAGGTTTTGGTTTGTTTTTTTTTTTTTTAAAAGTAAATTTTTTTTTATTAAACACATTTTTCTTTTATACCAGTTAGATTGACACAGTGACTGCTACAATAGGCTCTTATGTTTCAGGAAGAGTAAGGATGGTGCAAGATAGAACAAGGTTCAGAACTTTTGTTCAGAGGGTTGCTATGAGTCATATTCAACTGACGACATCTAACAACAACTGGTTTGCTTACAAAGCTCATACTTTTTCAAACTATCTTCACTCACATTGTGTTCCATGTAATTATTCACATTCATTATATTTTATAAAATTAATCAACACTGAAATATGTCCACCATTGCCCTGTCTTTCCAGATCCCCACTGGATCTTTCCCATTTCTCAAGAACTAGAGTTTTTTTTTTCACAATATTGTGCATTATTTCATTAAAGCCAACATTAAATATTTGCTTTGCAGAGCGGCTTCTGTGCTAATTTTGCACAATTATAGCACTGTATATTTTATGTAACATTTCCGTGCCAAAAAGTTCATTTGCTGTTTCTGTAACACCCGCTCTTGAAGATGTTTTCTAAAATCAAGCTTGAAGGGCTGGATCAATAGGAAGCGGGCACGGTGCTGGGTAGGCGCCTGGTCACTCCGGCCCACCAGCCACCCTGGGAGTCCTCAGCACCAGCCATTGCCACCTCAGGGGCCCAGCTAGGTACTTCCCAATCTCACAGACCCTCCTTTCGTCCCTGCATCCAAACAGCTGCAATGCTAATGAACTTCTCAAAGTTCCCACTTGTTTCTACTGAGGAGGAAAAACCATCCCAGACCTCAGGCATCACCATTAGACATCACGAGCCCACCGCCCCAATCTGACAGCCGAGACCCCAGAGCCACTAGGAGAGGCCAGCGGAGGGCGTGGGGGTCACTATTAGGAGAGAGCACAGTGTCCTTGTAAACTCTGGGATCAGGAGAAAGGGTGCACACACCCTCAGAGATGCCAACCATCAACCCAGGAGCCCCAAGGACGGGGGACAGAGCTATTAGGAATTTTAGGATCAAAAAATGTTCTTAGGAGACTGTCCGCCTTGGAACCTCCATATCTCGGTCCCTGAACAACCAACTAGCAGAAAAACTAACAGAACATTCAACCTCCCTGGGGCCAGGAGTCCTTCTGTGCAGGGGCCCTGGGCTCTGGGACTCGCTCACAGGCTCACCCCCATCCAGCCAGAGGGATTCTGAAGGCTGCCTGTGGGGGCTGTGAGGTGGGGTATCCAGGGACTCAGGACTCTGTGTGTAAATAAGGCCTAGAAGTATGCAAATTGGCCCCAGAATGCATAGTATTATCTTAACTGCCCTCCTCTGTTAAAGTTTACACAATAGACTTTTTAAACAAATATGTTTAATTTTTCTAAAATCTCTTGTATTCAGATTTTCTTTTGGAATAAGCTGTGGTAATTTTGTTACAATCTGGTTGAAATACACCTCTTTACAAAGACAAAATAAAAATAGTGACATTTTATAAATT
>NW_006399883.1:9267746-9268279 GCF_000299155.1 Elephantulus edwardii
TTTCTTTTGGAATAAGCTGTGGTAATTTTGTTACAATCTGGTTGAAATACACCTCTTTACAAAGACAAAATAAAAATAGTGACATTTTATAAATTTAAAAAAAAAAAAAGAATAAAAATGTTCCTTCCAGCCAAATAATTTAAGGATGGAGACTTGGGGTGACTCTCAGTTTAAGAAACACTTTGAAAGGACATCCAGTCCCATGGGGCTATCTTGCTGGCAGAAGCCCTCCTTGTCTGATAGTCATATCTCCTTAATCAGTCCTTCATTTAAAATCCCCTTTGAGCCCAAAGTATTCTGCTAAGTACAGACAGGACTAGCTAGCTTCATGGATGTGCAGGCCTGGTGATTACGCTGGAAACTTTGCTCCAAAGGGGCTCACATTTGGTTTGATGCTCTCTGTTTGCCAACTTGATTTCTTTTTTTTTTTTTTTTTTTTTTTGTGTGCATGTACCGTCAAATCAGATCTGACTGGTACAGGAGGATATTGCGCCTCCTTCTCCGGCAGAGCATCTGGTGGATTCGAACCGTGT
>NW_006399883.1:9268379-9273035 GCF_000299155.1 Elephantulus edwardii
CAGGAGGATATTGCGCCTCCTTCTCCGGCAGAGCATCTGGTGGATTCGAACCGTGTTCCTCTGGGATTGCAGTGCAGCTTCTTGCCACTAGGCCACCAGAGCTCCCCTGCCAACTTGATTTCTTAATTTTATCTTTGAACTGGTGTTTGTGGGTAAGGTCTGATGGGACAATGGAGTATCATTGCGAGAAGAGGAGATATGAACAATGAGTATGTCCATCATTCCCTACTGCCCATTCAGTGTTTACGGTGCCTCATGAGCACAGAATTCCAGGGGGTCCAAGGCACCTGGAGATTCCACAAGCCTCAAAGGGTGCAAGGCAAGTAATATTAATGGTCCTACTTATTAGTTAAATGTTCTTATATTTATCATATCAGACTCCCCCTAGCACACCCTCTACCACTGATGGGGTAGGGAATTCACTACCTTTATTGCTGATCGACTCAGTGGTTCTGTAGTTGGTGTTATTTATTATTTTCCTTATTCATTAATTGTTGCACATTTTCTCCCTCCCCTCCCCTTTCCCCTTGGGTGTTATTTTTTGAGGGCTGTGAACAGTCAGACTCTCATACAGGAGTGAGATAAAATCCACAGCCCTATGTGGAATTTGTAAGAGTATTTTTCAAATATCCTTATTCTCTGCCCTGTAACAGTATGAGCTTTCAGAGGGGGACAATAGATCCTTTCAAAGGAGCTCTTGTAGCCTAATGGACAGAGAGGGAGGTGCACTGCTAACCAAAGGCTGTGACTCTCTGGCAATTCAAATCCATCAGTGGCTCTGAGGAACAAAGATGGGCAATCTCCTCCCAGGCTTTAAACCCCACTGGAGGGTCAGATGAGTCAGTTCCAACTCTGTAACCTCCATAGTGATTGGGCTGCTCTGAGTCAGAACTGATTCTATGGCAAGGGTGGGTGTCTTTCCCCACCCTCTTCTAGGACTCCTATTTGCACGCATGTCAGACCATTTTATATTGTGTCATCAGGAGACCTGGTGGCACAATGATTAAGCACTTGGTTACTAACTGAAAGCTTTTGAGATTCAAATTCATGAACTATCCTGAAGAAGAAAGAGCTGATACTCTGTTTCTCTAAAGATTACAGATGAAACAAACTCCCTGGGCAGTTCTACTCCGTCCTGCAGTGTCAACGAATAGGAATGGACTTGATGGTACACAACATCATATTATGTAAACAACAGCATATTACCTCTTCATTTTACTTTTATCTTCCCCCCCCCACCCCATGTCTTCAGATTGAATAACTATGCTGTGTTTTCAAGATTATAGTCCCATGGAGTAACTGTTGAGAAGGAGTCACAGGAAAGGCTGTGCAAATCACTGCCCCATGTGGCTGGATCCAATGTGGACCACAAGATAGGCCTGTTCTCTGTGAGGCAGGACACTGCGTGAGCCTCTATGAGGAGTCCTGCATTCCTTTTGGAGGTCACTGATGCCCAAGGGGGAAGGTAGGACACCCTGGGGAGGGCTGGACACCGGATAGAACCGTGGCCTGGTCCCAGTGATCTCATCCTGGTTCTTCACACTGACAGGAACCAGGGGTGGCCTGAATGGAGTAATGTTGTAACCCTTTTGGGCCTCTTCTTGACCAGCTACCTGGGTTTCAGCGCTAGAGGTTGCTTTGATCCTGGTAAACACAGGGCACCACATTGTGAGTACATAAGAAAGCCTGTGTCTAGGGGTACAGCAGTGATGGTCAGGCGCCAAGAGGTCTAAATCCCCCTCGTTTTGTCTCTTTGTAAATTTGACACCATGGGACTACCTCAACACTTAGTGTCTCTCGGGGCTGTCAGCTTTGCATCCCATGGAATCTGCCAACTCAGCCCACTACCATGTCAGGTCAAGGGTGATAGACTGTGGACCAGCTGCCCTTGGGCCCACACACTGCTAGGCAGTGGGCTGTGTCAAATAAAGTGGGTTGTGGCATGGCCATGGCTGCATATCCTGCAGCTAATATGCCATAGGTGACTCTGCCCTACAGCACCCCAGGAACACCTGTTCACACACTCTCCCTGACATCAGGTCCACACTTCACAGAGGCTTCTGGCTGGTGACTCCGCCTCCTGCTTCCTCTCCACCTTCCATCCTAATTCAACATGGAGAATGTAGCCCCACAACATCCTTACCCTGTTACTTTGGTCTGTCAAATTCTACTATAATGTATATCTCTGTCCAGCCTCTCAGGGCCATCTCCAGACACTGACTGAGGGGGAGAACCCACCAAGCCTTGTGGCATCCTCCCTCACCTGCACTATCCTGGTTTCCTAGAGCTACCACCCAGATTGGTTTTGTTTCCCTAACTCAGCCTAAGAAAAATGACTAATTTCTTCAGAAGCAGATTCCAAGGATTTTCTTCTTCTGACACACCACTGGGTGGACTGTGACCGTTCACGTTGCAGCTGAGTGTATGGAGAGTTTATACCACCCAGGGGCTGTGAAGGAATGAATTTCTGTTGTTTGAAAACACCAACTTTGTGGCACTTTGTTATGAAGTCTTTGGGATATAAATACACCCTGTCATCACTATTCCCTATTCTTCAGCTCCAGACTTTGGGGCCATAATCAATTCCTGTTTCCCTTACTCTGAATCAGATTTTTTTCAAATCTAGTGACAGAGGAGAAAAACGCTGATGCTCCTTTCACTGTTTCTAATCATCAGTGTTGACATTCTCTATATAGTATTTTTTGCATTGTAATACAAGTCCATAACAGAAAGGAGATTTGTCCAGGTCCCAGAGGTTGTTGTGGCGGTATTGTTATGTGCCATAGCACCTGCGACTCATAGCAGCCCCTGTACACAACAGCTCTGAAACCTGCCCTATCCTGAGTCAATCTCAGTGTCTCCAACATACCTAACTCCATTACCCATTATTGTGTCAATCCATCTCATCCAGAATTTCCTCTCCTGAGCTGTCCCTCCACCCTTCCAAGCATGATGTCTTTTTCCAAGGACCACTCCCTCCTGGCCACATACCCCAAGTAGGTGAGAAAGAGCTTCAAAATCCTTGTCTCCAAGGAACTATGCGGTTTCATCCTCTGCAGGGCAAACCTATTTGTCTCTTAGCAGTCCATGGTATGTTCAATACTCTTCTCCAGCATCAAAACTCAAAGGTATTGACTTTTCTTTCATTATCCTTAATCATTGTCCAGCTCTCTGATGCATAGCAAGTAACTATGAAGACCAAGGCCTATAGCTAGCACACCTTAGTCTCTAGACTGACATCATTATCCTTCAGCACTCTGGAGAGGTCCTTGACAGCAGATTTTCCTAGTGCAATTCATCTTTCGATTTCCTGACTGCTAGTACCAAGAGTGTTGACTGTGAAACTGTGCAAGTTGAAATTGTTAACAATCTTAATCTCTTCTTCATCTATCATGGTGCTGCCAATTGGTCCAGTGGTGTGAATCTTTGTCTTTTTGATGTTGAGCTTCAATCTATATTGAAGACTGCAGTCTTTGACCTTCTACAGCAAACACTTCAGGTCCCAGACATACCTAGTGGTATATTAACACCATTTGGGGGGTTTTACAATATTTTCAACATAGAGTGATTTCCAGGTAGCTATTTTTGTTATAAAAATAATATTTACACCTATCAAATGGGGAAATTGCAAGCTCTTCAACAAACTGTACTGGCAAAACTAGACTGCTACCTGTAGAAAGCTGAAGCGGGATCTTTATCTCACACCACACACAAAAATCACTCAAGAGACCTGGGAATAAAGCTCAAAACCATAAAGTTCATAAGAGACAAACTGGGACCAAGCTTAAAAGGCCTAGTCTAAGTATAAGGAGGCTGACAAATACAAGCATAAATACACATCTGGAGAGGATAAAACTGATGAACGGACATTTCTAAAGATTAAATCCCTGTGTACATCCAACACTTTTTCTTACAGGGTGAAAAGAAAGCCTACTTAATGGGAAAAACATTTGGCAATACCATGTCAGACAAGGGTCTCATATCAAAAGTTTACAGAATACTCTTGGGCCTCCAGAAGAAAAAGACTGATAACACAATTACAAAATGGGCAAAAGACATGGAAAGACTTTTCACAGAGGAAGACATTCAGATGCCAACAGACACATGAAGAAATGTTCTACATCAATGGCAAGAAGAGAGATGCAAATCAAAACTACAATGAGATACTATCTCATCCCATATCAGTGGCAAAGTTTAATAGGACAGTAAACAATTTGGAGGGGATTTGGAAAGACTGGAACTTTCATACAGTGTTGGTGGGATTGTAAAATAATACAATCACTCTGGAAGGCAGTTTGGTGTTTCCTCAAAAAGCTGATCATGGAAACTTCATATGACCTAGCATTCCACTGCTAGGAATATACTCTAAGGAAATTAGAACTGAAACACAAATGGAGATTTGTATGCCGATGTTCACTAGCAGCATTATTCACTATTCCAAGAATATGGAAACAGTCTAAATATCCAATCATGACTGAATGGACTAAGAAATTGTGGTACATTCGCACAATGGAATACTACACAGCCTTCAGGAGCAACAATTTAGAAAAATACTACTTATGGATCATGGACCTAGGACTAAAACCAAGGACTATAAAATTCATTACAGAAAAGCTAGGAACAACACTAGAAGTCCTAATCCACAACATAAACAGT
>NW_006399883.1:9274830-9296413 GCF_000299155.1 Elephantulus edwardii
TGGGAGAGACTGAAAAACATTATGCTGAGTGAATTAACTCAGTCTCTTAAGGACAAATACTGTATAAGATCATTATTGTAAAAATAGAAGAACAACTAGTAAAATGTATATAGGGGTACAAGAGGGGTGAGAATGGGCAGATAATCACGGTGTCGCACAATTGTAGGATAGAGGGAAATGGTAAAGGAAATGGGAAGATCTGGTGGGGACCTGAAAAGATGGAGTAATGGTGGGCATAGTTCAAAGGTGATTAATTTCTTAAAATGCAATGCATGGGAATGAAACACAATGTGAGTGACGAAAAGTATGAAATATAATGTATACAAATTGTATACGCAAATCAATATGAATTTTTAAAATATACTGTTGTTAAGTGCTGTCGAGTCGCAGGAAACTCATAGCGACCCTATGAAGGAGAGTCCTCACGATATTTACATTTGTGTATGATTTTATAGCTTAATAAGAACCTTCTCATGAATTTTTCTTCTTTTATTTTTTTATGGTCTATGAATTTAGTTCCTATCCTCATTTTATAGTAGCAGAAAGCAGCAGGGTAGCAGATGCTGTTGGTGTGCCTAGATATTTTTTACAGGTTCACTGTACCATGCCCACTCATGTGGCATCAGGGTTGGAGGCAGACACCATAATCTTTGTTATGCAGATGATACAATCTTACTTGCTGAAAGTGAGGACTTGAAGTATTTGCTGCAGAAGGTAAAACGTTGCAACGCTCAATACAGATTGCATCTGAATATCAAGAAAACAAAAATCCTCATTACTGGACCAATAGGCAACATCATGATGGACAGAGACAGTTAACGACTTCATCTTGCTTGGATCCACAATCAATACACTTGAGACCAGCAATTAGGAGATCAGGAGACAAATTATACTGGGAAAGTCTGTAGTCAGGGACCTCTCCCAATGATTGAGGTGCAATGATGTCAGTTTGAGGGCTGATTCATAGTCTTTTCAGTCAGTTACTATGTATCTGAGAGCTGGACAATGACTAAAGATGACAGAAGAAGAATTGGTGCCTTTAAATTATGCTATTAGAGAAGAGTGCTGAATATTCCATGGACTTCCAAAAGAATAAACTGTCTTGGAAAATGCACAGCCAGAGTGCTCCCTGGAGGCAAACATGATAAAGGCTTCATCTCACACACTTTGGGCATATTGCTGGGAGAGGTTATTCCTTGGAGAAGGACACCAGGCTTGGGAATATGGAGGGACAGTGAAAGAGAGGAAGACCTTGGCCAAGTCATTGACACGGTGACTGCAGGAATGGACTTAAATATGTCAGGAAGTGTGACAATGGCCCAGGATAGGACAGGGTTCAGATCTGTTGTTCATAGGATCACTATGCGTCATACTCGACTTGATAGCACCTAACAACAACTGCCTTGCCTGAGATGTCTGGGAGGATTGTGGTTAAGAACTGCATGATGAATGAGGGGCGGGAGGATGGGAAGACTTGTGTGTATCAGGGGATAACAACCTAACAATCAAGCTCCACCTCCCTTGCCTTTGAGTGGCCATATACAAGTGCCAGAATCCTTTTTGGGTTCAGGCTGAGCCTAGACCTCATGAAGCTACATCTAGGCTTGATCTCTCACTGCTCTGTTCTGCCTTCTTCTCACAGCTTTCTTCTGGGAGTACTCCCTCAATGAAGCACCTGCACAAGGGTCCTGTGTCTATGGAACCTACAAAAGCAAATTTCCACAACATCCCCAAATCACTCACTAGCCTGTCTCCAACTTCTCCTGCCCTTTCATGCTCTGTGTCACATACAACTGGAATGGCCCTTTCCACTAAGTGTATGCACATGTACATTGGCATATTTATTTATACTTTCATGTGTATAGTAATACACAGTTGCATCAATGCAGACACATGTATATGTATTTATGTATGCATGTGTATACATACATGAACATGAGTATATATATGTACATATAAAGACATGTGTGCAGAGGTGTACAAGTGGGTTTGTATATATACCCATGTGTGTTGGTGTATATCTGTGCAGCACACATATATGGACATGTGTGCATGTGCATGTATATTTGTGTGTGTCTGGAAGCTGTAATCGACTCAATGGCACCTAACAACAAGGTACATTATAATTGTGAGAAGCATGTAAGCATGTTGAGTGAATTTACCATTTTAGGTAAGATCAGATTTTGGAGGAGCTCTCTGAACATGGTGGGGGAAAATATCTAACACCCTATAAAATGGTTCAAAATATCAATAGTGCAAAAATTATAGTGATTCTTTTAAAAATGTGACCATTTAAGATTTCCCTTAGGGAACTTGTAGAAGAGTGAATTCTAGATCTCCTCTATACCAATGTCTTGATCCCCCTGCAGGAATGTCGTTGGCAAAGTCCATCACCTTTTTCACCATCCTCTTCCCTCTATCCAGGAGGTAGTCGTCAGAAGAGAGCAAAGAAACACTGCATGGTTCAAAATTGGGAAGGGCATACACCAGGGATGTGTCCTATCCCCATACATTTTCAATCCATATGCAGAAAAGGTTATCAGGGAGGCTGGGCTGTATGAGGAGATATGTGGCCTCAGGACTGGAGGAAGATTCATCAACAATCTGAGTTATGCAGATGACACAACCCTGCTTGCTGAAACTGAGGAGGACCCGAAGCGCTTCCTGCAGAGGGTCAAGGACTGCAGCCTTCAATATGGATTGAGGCTCAATGTCAAGAAGACAAAGATTCTCACCACTGGGCCAACTGGCAGCATCAGGATGGATGGTGAAGAGACTGAGATTGAGATTGTTCACAGCTTTAGTTTGCTTGGCTCCACAGTCAACACTCTTGGCACCAGTAGCCAGGAAATTAAAAGACATATTGTGATGGGAAAGTCTGCTGTTAGAGACCTCTCCAAAGTATTGAAGAGCAATGATGTCACTCTGGAGACTAAGGTGTGCCTGATACAGTCCATGGTCTTTGCAATCACTTGCAATGCATCAGAGAGCTGGACAATGTCTAGGGAAGATAGAAGGAGAATTGATGCCTTTGAGCTGTGGTGTTGGAGAAGAGTATTGAATATACCATGGACTGCTAAGAAAATGAACAGGCTCATCTCATCCAGGGAAAAACCAGCCTGCTCCTTGGAGGCAAGGATTTTGAAGCTTTGTCTGACATAATTTGGACATGTTGCAAGGATAAACTCATCCTTGGAGAGAGACATTCAGCTTGGGAGAGTGGGAGGACAGTGTAGGAGTCTATGAGGTGGACTGATTCAGTGACTGGGGTAGTCGGGGTAGGTATGTCGGTGACAGTGACACTGGCACAGGATAGAGCAGGGTTTAGGGTCGTTATGAGTTGCAGGTGACTCGACAGCACATAACAACAAGCAACCTCCCTCCATCCAGCTGCACTCTAGGAATGAAAGCCCTAAGAACTAATAGAGGGCAAGGGCTTCCTTCTTACTCTGTGTCTTAGTGGTGAAAACTTACCTGTTAGGAGGGTTCTCATTCTACCTTGGACCTGGAAGCCTGGCAGTTAGCAATTCAGACTCCATATCACCTGTGAGACTCACTTTTATGACCTCACGTAGCATGATGTAGCTAAGCATTCCAGTTGGACCCAAAGCCAATTTAGAACTGTTATTTTACCTTCAGCCGGAGGCTTTGAGATGTGCTGGGTAAATTCTGGATTTATGCTTCTGGATCTGTGAGACCTGCCCTGGAAGCCAGTGCCATGTCCATGGGCAGCTGCTGTGGATTTACAGCCCGCTTCAAGGGACATGGGCTGTACTTAGAGTCCTTTGGAGCCACTGGGCCACAGTAATCCCATGAGTCTCTTTACTTGACTCCCTAAAGCATTTATTCTCCAATCTACATATTCCCAACTGTGGCTAACTCTGAGAAGAATGGGAATTCCAAAATAATTGATAGTGCTTAAGTGAAACCTATACTTGGACCAGGAAGCAGTCGTCAAAACAGAGCAAGGAAACACTGCACATTGGGAAGGGTGTATGCTAGGGATGTGTCCTATCTCTATACCTTTTCAATCTATACGCAGAACAGATTATCTGGGATGCTAGGCTATATGAGGAGAAATGTGGCTTCAGGATTAAAGGAAGACTCATCAACAATCTGCGTTCTGCAGATGACACAACTCTGCTTGCTGAAACTGAGGAGGAACTGAGGTGCTTGCTGCAGAAGGTCAAGGATTGCAGCCTTCAATATGGATTGAAGTTCAATATCAAGAAAACAAAAATTCCCACCACAGGGCCAATTGGCAGTATAATGATAGACAATGAAGAGACAGAGATTGTTAACAGCTTCAGTTTGCTTACTCCACAATCAACACTCTTTGTACCAGCAGCCAGGGAGTCAAAAGACTAATTGCATTGGGAAAGTATGCTGTCAGAAAACTCTCCAAGGTACTGAAAAACAACGATGTCAAACTGTAGACTAAGGTGTGCCTGATCCAGGTTAGGGTCTTTGTAATTACTTGCTATGCATCAGAAAGCTGAAAAGTGACCAGGAATGATAAAATAATTGATGCCTTTGAGTTTTGTGGTTCTGGAGAAGAGAAGAGTATTGAATGTACCATGAACGGCTAGGAGAACAAACAGGTTCATCTTAGTAAGGGTGAAACCAGGCTGCTCTTTGCAGGCAAGGATTCTGAAGCTTCATCTGACATACTTTGGACATGTTTCAAAGAGGAACCTTGGACAGGGACATCATTCTTGGGAGGGTGGTGGGACAGTGCAAGAGAGGAAGATCCTCAATGAAATGGATTGGTTCAGTGACTGGGGTAATGGAGGTAGGTGTATCAAAGACAAGATTGGCGTAGGATAGAGTAGGGCATAGGGCAGTTGTACATAGGGTCGCTATGAGTTGTAAGTGACCCAACGGCATACAACAACAACAACAACAACAGTATATTTCATCATTTCAATATTTTCTACTTAGCACTCGTTTACTAGTTGTTGTTTTTTTTAAATCAATGTTGTTGAGGAATAAACAAAATAAAAATCAATCAGAGAGTTTTGGCAAACATCATCACCCTTGAAATCATCACTTCAGTGAAGACAGAGAACATTTCTATTATTCCAGAAAGTTCCTTCATGCTACTCTCACCAGTTCCCCAAGGCCAACTCAACCTGGGAAATCATTGTTGTAATTTATATCACTATAGATTTATGTTACTGGTTCTAGAAAAGAAAAGAAACCAAACACAATATATATACTCCCATTCCTGGTTTTAACTGATTTTGGTTAAACATTCTTCTAAGTAGTATAGCACTGGTCTTTCAATTTGCTTTTCAGAAGTAAGTGTGGTTGCTGTGATGCTAATCATTGTGACACTGATGTGTCAAATGGTTACCGATGGTGGACAGTGTTTGGTAGAGCTCCTAGATTAAAATAGGCTTGGAAGCAGGAGTAGCATCCACTTCTAAAATAGTTTGCCTTTGGAAGCTCTATGGACTTTGAGAAGCAATGAAAGTTATACAAGTGTTCAGGTCTTTCATTCATAGGGTTGCTATGAGTAGTCTACAACTTGACGACACTTAACAACAACATATCAATTGATACCAATTTTTTATGTCAATTGTTTCTTGTTATTGCTGAGAACACAACATATGAATATACTATTTAAACAACAAAACCTCATTCAGACATTGTTGGATATTTGAATTTCTTGTTTTTCACTATTATGAGTGAGGCTGTTATTAACATATAAATACAAACCTTTTTATGAATTTGTGTTTTCATTTCTATTGAGTAAATATAGGGGAGAGGAACTTCTGTATCATACAGTTAATTAAATGCTAAATTTTTTAATGGCCAAAATGTTTTCAGTGACATGCCAAGTTGGTGCCGCACAAGGTAGTAATGTAGGTTGCAGTAGTCTATCAATAGGGAACTGTCAGATTTAGACGAGAACTTGCAACAGGGATTGCTGAAGTCCGATGGCTCTTGGCTGCAAGGCTATACAAGTGTCAGTAATTTGACAGCAAAAGGCTTACTTCATGGTTTAAAATCAGGAAGGTGTGTGTCAGGGTTAGACCCTTTCACTGCTGTGCCACAGGGCTCCTTCCATAAAGATTTCAGCCTTGGAAACAGTTCTGTTTTGTTCTACAGGGTCCCTAGAGTGGTGCTCTATTCCATGGTAGCGGTTTCCCTTTAATTACATTATCCTGAAAAACTTTATTGCTTTAGAGACACAAACACTACTTAACTGTAATTTGTAGCTAAAACAACAGAAAGTTTAACAAAATCACTGAGTATAAAAACACCCCTAATGGTTATGGAGGAGTGCTCTGATGGCCTAATTCATAGGGAGTTGTGCTGCTAACCCAAAGGATGCCAAAGCTGTGTCTTTCATACTATGCACCTGTGGCTAGGAGAGGCTATTCTGTGAAAAAGGACAGCATAGTTGGAAAGATGGGGAGTCAGTGAAATCAAGAAGACACCCAGTGAGATGGATTGACATGGTGAGTGCAGTATGCACTGAAGTGTATCAGAGATGGCCAGGATAGCACACAGCCTGATAGGATTTAGAACTGTTGTTCATGGGGTCATTATGAGTAGTACTTGACTATGGCACCTAACAACAACACAAACTCAGATAGAGAAAGATGTGCCAGTCTACTGCAAAGGTTAACCACCTAGGAAACTCTCTGCAAAGTCTCTATGAATTGAAGGGATGGCAGTAAGTTTGGTTGTTTTAACCTTGCAGGTTTATTTTGCCAGGAAAAAAAAAGTTTTTGTTATGACCAACGACGAGGATATTTTTTTAAAATAAATGATTAATTTCTCTGGAATATTGCTCAAGAATTTCATAGCTCTTCTGAGGTCGCCCTTTCTGACGGTGTCACTGGTGTGGGTCCCCCAACCCTCTTACCGAGTGTTAGTGGTGGCATAGAAATAGAAAAATCAACATCACAGTCCTTCAAAGTCACAGCCATCAAGTCAGAACCGACCCATAACAAACCACTGGACTTCCGAGGGTGAAAATCGGGAGAAGACTATCTCTTACCGGCGGGCGGAGCCTCTGGTGGACATGGTCTTTGGGTTGGCAGCACAACTCGGTACCTGCAAGGCCATCAGAGTACCCATGTCAATCTAAATTGTATACCTGAGAAAATGTTGAATTGGCAAATGTGTTACATACATTTATATAAGAAAAAGAAGTAACTTTGGTGAAAACTCGTTTCAGTCCCAGTGCCGTTGCATTCTAGAACCTGAGCCATCTAGATCCCACCACTGCTTGCTTCTCTGCAGGCTTTCGCCTTCCCGGGTCGCAGAGACAACCCTCCCGCCTCCTTTTCGTCGGAGGTCAGCATGGCGCAAGACCCCTCCCCTTTAAGCCCTGCGCTCCCCGGAAGTGGTAATGCTCCGGCGCCGAACCGGAAGTGGACGCGGCCGGCAGAGGGGCGGCAGCGGCGGCGCGACCGGCGAGGAGCTCCCTCGCGGGCCCGGCGAGCGTCGCTGTCGTGGCCAGCGGCGCCGCTCAGGCTCGGGCTGGGCCTGGCGCGGCCTCGGGGCTGCCCATGGGGCTCGGGGGACCGGACCGGTGACGCCGGACGCCCATGGACGCTCCTGAGGAGCCGCAGCCTCCGGTGATCTACACCATGGAGAACAAGCCTATCGTCACCTGTGAGTGCTTATCCTGCACGGGGGCAGGTGACGGCCGTTGCGCCGAGAGCTCAGGTTCCTCTCGCTGTACCCCTTGCACCCCAGCAGCTCTGTGAGCGCGGTGCACCCGAATCGCTTCCTGGAGGTGTGGCCCAGGGCGGCGGCATTGGCAGTGGCAGTGACAGTGACCTCCGACCCCTTCGCGGCAACCTCCTGCTCTTCCTCCGAGGTGTCTTCCGACCCTCCTGGAGGGTCAGTGGGACGTTTCGGTGCGATTTGACAGCGAGCAGGCAGCACCTGCGCTGACCTCGCGTGACATCTCACCCCGCCTCGAGCCACTTTTCACAAGGTCCACGCGGTGTTTCGTTGCTGTTTGTTATCTAGCGGGTAGAACTAGCTCAGACCCCGCTGGGGACACGGACACACTGCCAACACCGAGGGCGAGTCGTGGGGGCCGACCACATTCCGAACGACCGAAGGGGTGGTTTCTTTCAGGCGCTCCATTCTCCCTGGGAAGGTCTCAGTGGCCTTCAGGGTTTCAAGCGTTGAGGAAATTTGGATGCATTTATTACACTGCAAGTTCCAGACTTGCATGACTTGAGCGTAGTGTTAAAATAGAGCCATCCGATGCAATGCATTTGGGTACACTGGGCTTTGACGAGAGTGACACCTCGTACTGACTGAGGCTGACCGCCAACCAGGACGCAGTATCTCAGATCTTCACCAGAGTATTCTAAGTCTGTGAGACAATTTCACAGCTGAGAAAACCCCACATTCACAGGTGAGAAAGGGAGGCTCAGGTTAGGTGAGCTGCTCCACCACAGACAGTTTGACTTGCAAATCCACGTTCTTGACTACACTAGACAGCCACTGCTGACTCTGTTTTGCCTGTCAATTTTTCTTTTGGTCACTTTTAATACATACTCAAAGGAACTTTTTCCTTTTTTATTATCGTGCCTTTAGAGTTCAGTACTTCTTAAAACCCTGGTCTTAAGGGATATATTGAGATGTTGACATTTTGATAACTTGCAGAGAGGTATTTCAAGGTAAGGAGTTAGGACTTTGGGCTGTGCTCTGTATCTTTATAAATTTATGTAGTTTGGTTTTTTCAAACTACCCCCCCCCAAAAAAAAAAAAAAGGCTTCTCTGCACCCTCTAGCAAAACCTGGGCAATAGGCCTGTAGGAACATTCTCTTTCCGGGTCATTCTGTTTTTCTTATGGCTGTGCACCTTGTGCCCCTCCTCTATTAGACCTCTTAGCTTGCTTACATCTTAATAGCAATATGTTTGAATAGGCATTGTAGAGTACCCTTCTGAAGAGGAAGTTCCTATAATTGTATTGAATTCAGTTTTGACGATTTAGTAGAATTTGTTATCCCACTGCTAGAACAGTAGACAGTATCAGTTGACTAATGATTTCATTTTACTTGGATCCACAATCAACATAGTAATCAAGAAATGAAAAGATGTGTCACACTGGGAAAATCTGTTGTCAAGGACCTCTCCACATAGCTAAAGAGCAAGGATATTCTTTTAAAGACAAAGGTGTGTGTGCTTATTCCAAGCCATGGTATTTTCATTTGCTTCCTATGCATCTGAAAGTTGGACAGTGAATAAGCATGACAGAAGAGTCGATGCCTTTGAACTGTGGAGTTGAAGAGAAGTACTGAGTATCCCATCGACCGCCAAATGAACAAATAAGTCTGTCTTGAAAGAAGTGCAACTAGGGAGTTTATTTGTGGCAGAAATAGTGAAACTTCATCTCTTATACTTTGTTCCTGTTGTCAGAAGAGACCAGCCATTGAAAAAATATATGCTGGGAAAGGTAGAGGGTCAGAGTAAGAGAGGAAGACCCTCAAGATGGCTTGACACAGTGACTGTAAGAATGGATTCAAGCATGTCAGAGACTGTGAAGATAGGCCAGGTTCAGCTCTGTTCCCTAGAGGGTAGCTGGGAGTCATATTTGACTGACTGGCACCAAACAACAACAGAAAGGTTTGTGCTATTTAAGTGTATGTCAGCCAAGATTCTAGAATGTGTGCGTGTGTATAAGCAGATTCCTTTGGCTTTCCCTCCTTTGATCATTTGTATATAGTATACTTCTGTCTTCTCTTTGTACCTCTGAAGGAGCAGAGTCTTGGATAAGACCGCCAGTTGGCAAATATCCTGAGTTCTCTTTTTCAACAGATTTCATTAGAATTCCATATAACAGTGAGGTCTCCCTTCCAGCCCACCCTACCCCCGTCTTGAAAGCTTAATGAGCAAATTTTCTGATGCTATTGCAATCTTAGAAGGCTCAACTTTTCACTCTCTAGTGTCTCAGAAGAGAAAAGTGACTTCAGTAAATGTTAGAGAAAGTTAACTTGAAATATAGGAAGATCTCTTTAAAAGTAATGATCTTCTTGAACTTTTAGAAGAGCTAACCTCATAGTTCACAGTTGAAATAACATATTGGTTTATTTGGACCTAAAGCTTTGGTAAGTGCTGTTTTGGTCTCATATCATACCATCTTTTATCTTTGTTCCCCTCTTTAAGCATACATTCTTTCAAGTGAGAAGCTAGTGTAATTCATCTAGAAAGAAGTAGGGAGAAACTGCTGAAAAAATCTGCTCAGAAACGAATGTATTCTTTAAAAACCTTTGTTATTATGCACATGGTTCTCATCTGAGTCTGTAACATTTTCAAGTGTATTTAAGCTTTCTTTGAAATATTGCCTCACATCTTCCTGGGTACTTAATTTACATACTACACTCCTCTAGGGAGCTCTGATATCTTAGTGGTAATGCTCTGCACTACAATACTAAAGGCACATAGATCAAATCCACCATTTGCTCCACAGGAGAAGGATGGTCAGTTCCTCATATGTGACTTACTGCTTCTTGTAAAACCTAATGGAGGGTCAGCTCCAACTCAATTGTGCACAACAACAGCACTCTTCTACTGTCCGTTTCTTGTTCATTTAAAATGGAAGTAGACTTTATACTTGTTTTCAAATATCTCACATTTTGCTTTAGTGAAAAGGAAGTCACCTTACCTGCTTAGACCTTTCTGAGAAGTACAGATATATCCCCATACCTTACAGTAGGGCTGGTTGTCTTCCAAGAGTTTTAAGTCAGGTCTGACATAGGTTGAATACCTAATTTTTTTTAGTTTTCATTGTTGCTTTTTATTACCAGATTTGTAAATCAAAACATTGCATATCTGTGGGTGAACACCTGTGCAGGAGATCACTAAATTAGGTGCTGTAATTATTTATAGTAGATGGTACTAATAAGAACATAAACAAAAACCTAGAATTAAGAGTGTTGTCATATCTAGAGAAAGGAGCCCTTGGTTGGTGTAATCAGTTAAGTCATGACTGCTTATAGAAAGGTTGGAGGTTAGAGTCTATTCAGTGGTATCCTGGAAGAAAGACTTGGTGATTTACTTCCTAGAAATCCACCGTTGGAAACCCTGTAGCACAGTTGTATTCTAACACACATCGGGTTAGAGTTAACTCATCAACAACTGGTACTGGAAATTTTGGTAAATTGGGGAACTGTTTATTTATAGATAAAAGAAGACTGAAATATCCCCAAAGTAAATCTGTTAGATTATCAGTTAAACATTACTAAGGTGTTTTTATAGTACTCTGGAGCAACTTAAAGCTTTTAATGAATTTTTTCCCCATAATGAGAAGTTTCCTAATATCATGCCCAGATGTCTTCAGGGCGGATAGGCTTATTAGCCCAGAATGGGGCTACTTAAGACTGTTTAAAAATTTGTAAACACAGAAGAGTGATTCTGAAAAGCAGAGAGACTCTGTTTAGCTAGTAGTTCTCTTATTGCCGTGAGGTTGGGTGATGAATGACCCCATCATAGCAGTTTGAATACCAATAATATAATTTATCAATCTTGAAAAATGCCCAGGGAAACTGAAACAATTCCAACAGATCCATTTGATCTAAATTTAAAATTTAGTTTAGAACTGATCACAGGGTCAGTTCTCAATCTTGGAACAAAGACTTGGTATCTGATCCAAGGATATGTTAGGAAAGAAGGGTTCCTCTTTCAGCTATCTTACTCAACAGACACAGTTAATGCCATTTCATTTCTCTATTTTTTTTTTCTTTGCTGACTTTGACACCATACCCAAAATAGTTCATGCTGTGAACATAGAATTGTATTATTATTGTTAGTGTCTATTAAGTACACCCTGCCTCATGGTGACACCATGCACAACACATCAGAACAGAGTGATGACCGGCCTGCTCTCTCCTCATGATTCATTGTGATCAACTGGCTAATTTTCTCAAGTAGATCATCAGACTTCCCTTACTAGATCTGTCCTAGTCTGGAAGCTCCTTAAAAATTTGTTCAGCATCAGAGTTTCCCCTGATAGACTGTGTGATTACTGCTTTGAAGGTACACTGTCTTCTACATGGAAACTGAGAATGCCCTTGTGGATATTAGAGTATCTGAAAATAACCAGTACTCATGATCCATACTATTTATTTTTACCAGATGCATTTTATATTGTCTGTATTGTTTTGTTTCTTCATTTCTAGGACTAAATCTGTTATAAACTTTGAAAGAAAAAAGCTAAACAAAATTAGCAGTTCTATAATGCCATGTACTTGGTTAGATTTGTTTTTGTTGTTCTTTTTCTTTTATGTTAACAGTTTTAATTATTATATCTACACATTGCACTTTTTCACCAAAATTGAAAATATGGTACTTGTGAGTTAATAGCTTTATCAGCTTCATTCTATTTTCTTTCAGTTGATACATTGATATGGAGACCTTGGTGCATGTTGAATTCTTGCACTAATACTGAATGAATGATTAGTAAATGGGAATTTTCTCCTTAGGAAACCTCAGTTGTTTCATACAGTATATTTGGAGGGCAAAGATGAAAGACGTTATGAACTGTCTGTAACTCGCTTTACATGTCATTTCTTTGTATGCATATTGTTGTTGTTAAGTGCCGTCGAGTCGCAGACGACTCATAGTGACCCTATGAAGGAGAGTCCTCTACGCTTGGGTGCCTTTCTTCCTCTCTCCAGGTTCATAGGGTTTCCGGAGGCAAGCTATTATGGAAGTGGATGCCACTCCTCCTTCCACGCTTGTTTTAATCAGGGAGCTCTACCTCACTCTCTGTCCGCATTGGGTAACCAACCATTAACACATTTGACACATCTTGTCACAGTGTTCAGCCTCACATTATTATGACAGATATGTGACTGTGTTATATAATCTTTCTGGATCTCAGTTTTCACATCTGTGAAACAGCAAGAGCCCTGTAATCACAAAGGCTAGATATAGAGGTTAAAAGAATAAATACATATACAGCACTGAGAATAATGTTTGAAACTGTTGAAAACTATTGATTATTCAGTGCTCAAGAAAAACTGCTAATGAACATTCATAAACTTGTGCCTTTAACATCTCATTACTCTTTCAGCTTTTTTGGCTAAAAAGATCTAATACAGGTAGTTAGGACAAACTGCACTGAAAACAGCCTGTGCTTTTTTTCTTTTTGTGCATCTTATTAGTGTATGTATGGTATATAATATGAAAATATATCCATATGATTATATGTATTATCTGTAGTGCTCAAAACCAGATTGGATTTATAAAGATTTGATAATAAAAGGCAATATAGGGGAAGCTCTGGTGGCCTAGTGGCAAGGAGCTGCAACTACAATCCCAGAGGTGAACAGTTTGAATCCACCAGATGCTCTGCTGGGGAAGGAGGGACAATCTCCTCCTGTACCAGTCAGATCTGATTTGACGGTACATGCACACAAAAATAATAATAATAAAAAAAGGCAATATAAATAAATGAAAAGGAAAAAAAGGTATTCAACTTATGTCAGAACTGACAATATGTCAGGAACTACATGTATTAATTAAAGAATACCTGTTGGTTTTGAATCACTTCTGACTCATATAGATCAGTTTTGTAGGACAGAGTAGAATTCCCCATAGTGTATAATAAATATCATTACTGATGTCAGATGAATCTTGGCTGAAAGCAGAGAATATCACAAAGATGCTTGTTTGTGTTTTCTTGACTATGCAAAGGCGTTTAACTCTGGATCATAATTCATTATGGTTGTCATTAAAAGAATGGGAATTAGCAAACACTTGATTTTGCTGTATTGAATGTAGAACCTGTACAGAGACCAAGATTCAGTTGTTGGAACATTTTTTTCAGAGAGTCTGGGTGACATGAGGGTGGCCAGGTCTGACCTCCCCTAACACCACAAGGGGGAACTCTCCTTGTTAGCAACACCCCAGCACAGAATTCACTAGATCAGACATTCCTGCACACTTCCTGTACCTATTTCTATGAATCCTATCACCAGCTGTCCCTCCCTAGGTTCTCACTGCTCTATTCATGGATTTGTAATCTGTTGCAGTGGTCATGCAGAACTCACAGAACCATACTGAACAATTATGGTGTTTATTAGGGAAGTTAACAGGTTATAATTCATGTTGGCAACAAGATACAATTCCTCAGTCAAGATAGCTTTCCAAGCTTGTTTATAGACCCTTTGACCTTTGGCCTAACAGCTTAGATATGCCTTACAAAGCTCTCTTGTTATATACCACCAACTTAGAACGAACTCATAGCTGACCCTCCAGTGGGTTTTCAGGAACTGTTAAAATCATAAGGGAGGAGATTGCCCATGTTTTCCCCATGGAGCAGCTGGTGCTTTTGTGTTGGCAGTGCAGCGCTTTACCACTTGGGCCCCAGAGCACCTTACAAAACTTAGTCCTGCCAGTTTTGGTGTTGCTCCCTCACTCTAACCCCCAATAAAATTTGCCTTCTCTCAAGCTTGGGTGAAGGCCGTTGGCTCTAGCTCCATGGGGGTTCAGTTCCAAATCACCTCTGCCTCATGTTGATTTCTGGTTCTTCACTGTCACTGCTGCTGCTCTTGTTTAAGTCTCGGTATAACTGAGGTGTAGTCATCTCTGGCCTTGAAGGACATTTATTGTGTCGCTCTGCTTCTTCATTGCTAGTAGTGAGATTCCCAATTACAGTTGCTGATTTTGCTCAATTTAAACCTGGCAGGATGGCAAAACTAGCCATACTTCTCATGGATTGATAATACATTTTATTTAAATAATCCTGTCCAACCATGTGGAAACTCAAAGCCATTTTGAACAATAAACCCATTGCACCACAGAACAGAACAAAGGGATACTATGTGGTTCAAAATCAGGAATGAGCAGAGCTATATCCTTTCATGATGTTTATTCAGGATTGGAAGATGGCTTATTAAAAACCTGCAGTCTACAGATGATGCAACCCTGCTTGCTGAAAATGAGGCTATTTACTGGTGAAACTCAAAGACAGCCTTCAGCATGAATTACACACATCAGAAATTCTCACAAATGGGCCCATAGCAACATCATGATAGAGTTCTTACAACCAGACCAATAACAAACATCAAGAAAACACTGAAATTGTCAAATATTTGATTTTACTTGGATCTGTAATTAATGTTCATGGGAGCAGCAGTCAAATCAAATCATGTATTGTATTGAGTTAATCTGCTGTGAAAGTCCTCTTTAAAGGGCAAAAGGCAGCTGTTGTTTTTAGAACTGAAATACCTTTGACCCATGCCCTAGTAATTTCAGTCATTTCAGATACATGCAAAAAGCTGGACAATGAAAGAGGAAGACTGAAGAATTGATGTCCTTGAATTAGTGGTGTTTGCAAAGAATATTGAATGTTCTCCAGTATTCTGCCAAAAGGATAAACACATTTCGCTTAAAATAAATACTGCCAGGGTTCCATAGAAACAAGGATAGCAAGACTTTGTCTCAGGTGCCCTGGACATGTTATCAGTTGGGACAAGTCCCTTGAGGTCTTAATGCTTGGAAAAATGGAGGATCAGTGAAGAGAGGGAAAAAAAAGCACTTTAACAAGATAGATTGACCTAGTTACTGTTAAAGTTGGGCAAAACATAACAACCATTTAGAGGAAAACACAGAACTGGGTAGTGTTTGATTATGTTGTACTTTGGGCTACTGTGAATGAGAACCAACTCATTGGTGCCCAACAACGGTAATCTTTATATCGTCTGACTGCCACAGCTTTCTCCTGTGAAACTTCTGGTAGGTATTAGTAAGTGTGTGTTGTGTACCATCAAGTTGGAACCAACATCTAGCTAACCCTCCAACTGATTTTCAGAGGCTGTAAATAACATGGGAGGAGAGTGCCTATCTTCCTTCTGCAGAGCAGCTGCTCTAACTATTAAGTGTTGTTGTTGTTATGTGCTGTTGAGTAGACTTCGACTCTTAGCAACCCTTTGCACAATAGATTTGTACCCTGTCTTATCCTGAGCCAGTCTCACTGTCGCTGAAACATCTACCCTCATTACCCCAGTTATTGTGTCAGTCCATCTCATCTGAGGCCTTCCTCTTCTGCTCTGTCCCTTGACCCTTCAAGAATGACATCCTTCTCTAAAAATGGATTCCTCCTAGCTACATGCCCAAAGTATGTGAGATGGAGTCTCAAATCCTTCCCTCCAGAGAGCAGCTTGCTTTTACCCTCTCTAGGACAGACCTGTTAGTTATCTTGGCAGTCCATGGTATGTTCAGTATTCTTCTCCATCACCACAACTGAAAACCATCAATTATTGTTCTGTCGTCCTTGGTCCTCATCCAGCCCTCTCATGCCTACCAAGCAATTGTGAAGACCTTGTTCTGGATCAGGCACACCTTACTCTCTAAGCTGATATCATTGTTCTTCAGCACTCTGGAGAGGGCCCTAACAGCAGATTTCCCTAATGCAATTCATCTTTTGATTTCCTGACTACTGGTGTTAAGAGTGTTGATTGTGGAACTGGGCAAGCTGAAATTGTTAACATTCTCAAACTCCTCCATTTATCAAAATGCTGCCATTTGACCCACTGGAGAGAATCTTTGTTTTCTTGATGTTGAGCTTCAATCTATATTGCAAACTACAGTTCTTGACTCTCTGCAGCAGATGCTTCAGTTCCTCCTCAGTGGCAGTAAATAAGGGTGTGTCGTCTGCATAGCATAGGTTGTTGATTAGTCTTCTTCCAGTCCTGATAATCCCTCCTCATAAAGTCCAGTCTGTTCTGCATACAGATTGCAAAGGTATGGAAAAAGGACACATCCCTGACACACTCCTTTCCTGGTTTTGAACTGTGCGGTGTTTTGTTGCTCTGTTCTGATGACTACCTCCTGGTGTAAGTGTAGGTGTCTCACATGAGCACAATCAGGTATTCTGGGATTCCTATTCTTTTCAAGGTTAGCCACAATTTGTTATGATCCACCCATCCTTAGGTTAAGTGGTCAGAGCCATGTAATTTAGTATTTATCTTTTAACAACTTAGTACCTGTTTGAAATGGACTAATACATATAAATGGAAAGAAAAATGTCTTTAAGTTATTAATAAGTACGTAATAATGAAATATGTGTATTTATTGGGTCCTTCATAGCTTTTTACATCTCAGAATTATATTGGAACACTGTCAACCTCTATTTTTTTCTTTTTTTGTGGTACTTTCCCCATGCCAATTTATTTTGTGCTGAACAAATAATTTAAGAAGCTGGACTATATGAGGAAGAATGTGGCATCAGAATTGAAGAGAGACTTGAAGAAGAGCAAAGACTACAGCCTTCAGTTTGGATTACATCTCAACATCCAGAAAACAAAATTCCTCACTACTGGGCCAATAAGCAACATAAAGATAGATGGAGAAAAGATTGAAGTTGTGAATCACTTCATTTTACTTAGCTTCACAGTCAACACTCATGGTAACTACAGTCAAGAAATGAAAAGACATGTTTCATCAGAGAAATCTGCCGTCCAGGACCTCTCTCCAAAGTGCTAAAGAGCAACAGTATCAATTTAAAGACTATAGAGTGTGCCTGATCCAGGACATGGTATTTTCAGTTGCTTTTGGTGTATCTGAAAGTTGGAAAATGAAGTAAGATGACAGAAGAATTGATACTTTTGAAGTGTGGTGTTGGTGGAGAGTATTGAATATCCCATGGACTTCCAAAAGAACAAGCAAATCTTTTTTAAATAAAAAAAATTACTGATATTTTTATCATGCATGCATACTGTATTTCATGCATGTACATTGTGTTCCATAGATTCCTTAATTTACATTATGTTTAATCAAATCTCTCTTGAAGGAAAGTGCAACCAGTCTTCCTTAGGGTCAAAAATAGTGAGACTGTCTCATTTATGTTGGCATATTTTCGGGAGGAACTAGTCCTGGGAAACAAAGGAGGCAAAGGTAGAGGATCATTGAAAGAGAGGAAGACCCTCAACAAAGTGGATTGACACAGTGACTACCACAATGGGCTTGAGCATGACAGAGACTGTGAAGATGGCAGAGAATAGGATAATGTTCAGATCCTTTGCTCAAAGGGTCGCTATGAATGGTAGTCAACTTGATGATACCTAAAAGCAGCAACACCTTTTTATCCCAGTTATCTCAAACCCTACACTGATGTTATCGAAGAGAATATGTTGTTATGTGCCATCAAGTCACTTACGACTCATAGCGACACTGTGTACAGTAGCTCTGAACCCTGCTCTGTCTTGAGCCAACTTTACTGTCTCTGACACATGTACTGCCATTACTCCAGTAACTGAGTCAGTCCACCTCATTGGAGGTTCTTCTCTTCTTGCACTGTCCTTCCACCCTCCCATGCTTAATATCTCTTTCCAAGAACTGGTCCATCCTGGCAGCATGTTCAGAGTATGTCAAACAGAGCTTCAGAATCCATAGATTCTGCCTCCATAGAGCAGTCTGGTTTCACTCTCTCCAGGACAAACCTGTTTGTTCTCATAGCAGTCCATGGTATATTCAATACTCTTCTCCAGCACCACAGCTCAAAGGCATCAATTCTCCTTTTATCATCCCTAGTCATTTGTCCAGCTTTCTGATACATAGGATGTAGTTGTGAAGACCGTGGCCTGGGTCAGGCGTGCGTCAGTCTCTAGACTGGCATTGTTGCTCTTCAATACTCTGGAGAGGTCCCTGACAGCTGACTTTCCCAATGCAATTTGTTTTTTAATTTCCTGGCTGCTGGTACCAAGAGTGTTGATTGTGGAGCCAAGTAATCTAAAGCTGTAAACAATCTCAGTTTCTTCACCGTCCATCATGATGTTGCTAATCTGCTTACTGGTGAGAATTTTGTTTTCTTGATGTTGAGCTTCAATCCATATTGAAGGCTACAGTGCTTGATCTTCTACAGCAAGTACTTAAGATCTTCCTCAGTTTCAGCAAGCAAGGTTGTGGCATCTGAGTAACACAGGTTGTTGAAGGGAATATGTTGTTGTTGTTGTTATGTGCCGTTGAGTTGTTTGCGACTCATAGCGACCCTATGCACAACAGCCCTAAACCCTGCTCTATCCTGCACCAACCACACTGTCTTTGACACACCCATCCTGATTACCCCAGTCACCGAATCAGTCCATCTCATAGAGGGTCTTCCCCTCCTGCGCTGTCCCTCCACCCTCCCAAGCATGATGTCCCTCTCCAAGGACCCGTCCCTCCTGGCAACATGTCCAAAGTATGTCAGACGAAGCCCCAGAATCCTTGCCTCCAAGGAGCAGCTTGGTTTAATCCTCTCCAAGATGAATTTGTTTTCCTGGCAGTCCATGGTACATTCAGTACTCTTCTCCAGCACCACAGCTCAAAGGCATTAACTCTCTTTCTGTCCTCCCTAGTCATTGTCCAACTCTCTGATGCATAACAAGCGATTGCAAAGACCATGGCCTGTATCAGGCGCACCTTAGTCTCCAGAGAGACACCTTTGCTCTTGAGTACTTTAGAGAGATCCCTAACAGCAGACTTTCCCATCGCGATACGCTTTTTGATTTCCTGACTGCTGGTGCCAAGAGTATTGACTGTGGAGCCGAGCAAACTGAAGCTGTGAACAATCTCAATCTCTTCGCCATCCATCCTGACGCTGCCAATTGGTCCAGTGGCGAGAATCTTTGTCTTCTTGACATTGAGCCTCAGTCCCTACTGAAGGCTGCAGTCCTTGACCCTTCGCAGCAAGTGCATGAGGTCCTCCTCAGTTTCAGCAAGCAGGGCTGTGTCATCTGCATAACGGAGATTGTTAATAGATCTTCCACCAATCCTGATGCTACAATTCTCCTCATAGAGTCCAGCCTCTCGGTTAATCTGCTCTGCATACATGTTGAAAAGGTGTGGAGACAGGATGCATCCCTGGTGTACACCCTTCCCAATTTTGAACCATGCAGTGTTACCCTTAAGATGCTTTAATAATGAAATTGAGACTACCTTAAGTGATGTCTGAAACGTGCTGAATATTGCTCTTTCCTATAAAAATTTAAAATACCCCAAGTACCTCTGAGTTTTCTGTAATATTCTGAGATGCGTTAGTGCATGGTTTGGGAACCAGTGTTTTCAATATAATAGCCCAGTTGAGGTAGATTTGAACTGATAACTGAGAAGTAGAAAATGTTCTTTTTTTATTTGAACTTGAGTTCACATATCTAATTTACAAAATGTGTTTCTGAAATGTTTCTAGTAAATTTTGGCTTATACAAATGAAATAATTAAGGGTCTGAGTTTTTTAAGATCTAATGAGTCTCTGGAGCAATCAAATATGGAAGACATCATAAAGAAACCAGTCTTTTCCTGGAAAGGAATTGTAACAATTTGTTTCCTCCAAAAACTTGAAAGTTGATAACATGGCCCAGGAAAGATGGACAAGTCTATTTCCTCCTCATTTTTTTTTTACACAGTGTAACATACCAATTCAACCCATACAATTTATGCAACCCTTCTCCCCCTACTTTCTGAGATATTCCTTCCTCATTAACATAAAATTACTGTCCCAGTGACTGTTGTAAATTTGATCCCATATGGACAGTTCTTTTTTTTATGACCAATCATATTGTTTATCTTTATTTATATTTCATTCCACAGAGACTTGCAACATTTTAATTATTCTGTTTTCTCCAAGACAGTTATTACAAATAAAACTCTTAACTTGTAAAAACTTGTAAATGGAGCTTATATTGTCCACCATATTTATTTTCAGTTAATAAACATTGACTTATTTCAACACTTTATCTTTATTGGCATTTACAAGTCAAGTGTGAAAGTGATTGGATGATTATAATGTGTGAAGCCACTATAAATCTAAATTCTTTACCCATCTAAGACTGGAAATGCTGAAGTCAACATGATTTCATTTTCTCTGCAGAAGAAATTCCAAGTTTTCTACTCCTTCAACAAGCTTTATTTTAATGAAAGTTTATCTAAACTTTGGATTTCCATTTGTTCATTGTTGCACTTTTCTCCCTGACAACCACCCCTCACGCACAATTAGCTTTTCTTTTTGAAAAGTAAAAGAAAAAACAATAATATCTAATCCTATATCCCTTTTAAACAGTTCTCTTCCCTCATCTGTTTCAATGCAGTATACATTATTTATCCCCTCTTTCTCACTCTCCCCCAACCCGATGTCACTCTTCTTTTCTAACAGTGGTATTATGTCGTATTTGTCTTTTTGTGACTGAGATATTTCACTCAGCATAACCATATTGACAGTTCTTAAAAGAGTATAAGGCTTAATACACTCTTTTTTACTACATAAACTAAACTTTGGTTTTAAGATGATGAAGTTGTTTATTTTTTAATGGATTTACAAATTACCAATTTGAGAACTTTTGCAACAGCAAAGTTTTTGTATGCCTTCACATGATTAAAGAGCTAATTGTTCTGGCCTACAAATAACTTGTCTATCTTGATTTGCTTCTGTTCAGGAGCATCTGATCTAAAGATTTACCTACCAGCAGTGGTTGAGAGACTGCATGACCCTAATATAGCCCATAACTCCTTTATTTCCTTATTGGCTCCCTCTAGTTTACTTACCTCACAACCCCTGTAGTTTTCTCTCCTTATGTTCTTTTCTTAATTTTCTTCTTTCCTTCTTTTTTTTTTTCTATAATTA
>NW_006399883.1:9303174-9327270 GCF_000299155.1 Elephantulus edwardii
TCGCCCTCGCGCTGCGTCAGTTTTCTTCTTTCCTTCTAACCTGATCAAATTGTTCCTCGACAACTGCTCTTAAGCATCAGTTTAAATATATACTCAGCATTTTTATATTTAAATATTTGGTTTCTAACTTAAACATCCATGTCCTTAGAGACATTCTTTTTTAAAAAAAATTTTTTTATATTGGTTTACTTATGAAGTTCGTATACATTGTTTTTCACACTGGATCTTTCCCATTTCCTTTACCCACCCCTTCTTTCACCCATCAAGTTGTGGAGCCTTATGATTAACACCACCCCTCCCCCCAACCATCTTCACCTCTCTGCACCCACTTTCCCCCTCTTGGATCCTTATACACGTTTTACTTGTTATCTTTCTATTTCTGCAATAATAGTCTTATACAGTATTGTATTTGTCCTTATGGGACTGAATTAATTTACTTAGCATAGTGTTCTCCTGTCCCTCCTAAGTTAGGTAGTGATGTTGAAAATCATTACTCCTGCGTGCTGCACAGTATTCTATTGTATGAATGTATCATAATTTCTTAATCCATTCGATTGTTGGGTGGACATTTGGACTGTCTCTATGTTCTTGTTATGGTGGATAAGACTGCTATGAATGTTGGTGTACTAATCTCCATTTATGCCTCAGTTCTAATTTTCTTAGGTTATATTCCAAAGCAGTGGACTAGCTGGGCCATATGGAATTTCTGTGTTCAGCTTTTTGAGGAAACATCATACTACCTTCCACAGTGATTGTACTATTTTACAGTCCCACCAACAGTGTATAAGAGGTTGCGTCTGTCCACATCCTCTCCAACATTTATTACTTGCTGTCCTGTTAAACTTTGCCACTGCTGTTGAGATGAGATGATATCTCATTGTGGTTTTGATTTGCATCTCTCTTATTGCCAGTGATTTCAAGCATTTCTTCATGTGTCGGTTGGTCATCCGAATATCTTCCTTTGTGAAAAGTTTTTCCATGTCTTTTGCCCATTTTGTAATTGTTATCAGTCTTTTTCTTGTGGAAGCCCTATAAACTTTTGATATAAGATCCTTGTCTGAAATGGTATTGCAAATTTTTTTCCCATTCAGTAGGTTTTCTTTTCACTCTGTTGGAAAAAGGTTTTGATGCGCACAGGGATATAATCTTTAGAAGGTCCCATTCATCAATTTTATCCTCTCCACATTGTGCATTTCTGGCTGTACTTGGCAGACTTTTGATACCGATTAGGCCGTCTAAGCTTGATCCCAGTTTGTGCAGGGATTTAACCTTTAGCAGGTCCCATTCATCAGTTTCTATCTTCTCTAGACTGCATTTTTGGCTGTATTTGGCAGTTTCTATACCGTAGACTAGGCCATCTAAGCTTGATCCCAGTTTGTCTCTGATGAACGTTATGGTTTTGGGCTTTACTCCGAGGTCCCTGATCCACCTTGAGTTGATTTTTGTGTATAGTGTAAGATGTGGATCTTGTTTCGGTTTTGTGAAGCTAACAGTCCAGTTTTGCCAGTACCATTTGTTGAAGAGGTTGTCATTTCCCCATGTGATAGGTTTGTATTTTCTTGTCGAATATCAGTTGACCATAGATAGAAGGGTCCATTTCTGGCTTCTCAGTTCTGTTCCATTGGTCTGTGTGCCTTTCTTTGTAAAAGTACCATGCTGTTTTGGTTATTAACGTTATAATAATAGGTTTGGAGGTCAGGGAATTCTGTACCTCCCATTTAATTTTTGTTTTTTTCTTCAGAAGTGCTTGACTTTTTTGGAGGTGGGGTGGGGTCTCTTTCCTCTTCAAATAAACTTGACAATTTCCCTTTTGAGCTCCTTGAAAAACTAATTTGGTGTCTTTATTTGTATTGCATTGAACATGAAGATTGCTTTTGGTAGGTTTGTCATTTCCACAATATTGAGTCTCCCTATCCATGAACATGGAACATTTTTCCATTTATTTGGCTTAGAGACATTCTAGACTCTCCAGTTTTTCTCACTCTCTGATGATCTGGTCATTTCACCAGCAAATATTGTTTTAATTACTTTTGAAATACATCTCAAAATGAACCACTCCCCTTTATTTAAGCCCCCTAGGACCACGACAGAAGCCTCCCAGCTGGGTGCCCTGCTCTGAAGTGTATTATTTATGGAGATAAGATGATCTTCAAAAGAATCTTTAAAAAAAATTCCTCTGCTCAGACTTCCTAATGTTGCACCCTTCTCTAAAGATAATTCTCACCGAGACTTGAGTGGGCCACAGGACACTCAAAGATGGACTTTTTTTTCCTTGCCTTTGAACACTGGCTACTTTGAACCTTACTTTTTGTGTTATTCCCTTTGTGACCGCCCCCTTCGCATTTCCATGGTGAATGACATCCCCTCCTTTTATAATGCCACCTATCTCAAATCCTCTGACTTCCTCCCATATCCCAGATCATTGTTTGAGATCCAGTTAACTCTTCTTTTTGTCCAGCCCCCTCTAACTTAAATACTTGTGTTTTCTTTATTTATTATCTCCATCCCAACCCATGCTGCTGATAGAATAGAATGTAAAAGTCATAGTTGCAGAAACCTCATCTGTTTTGCTCACTGCTTTGCCCCTGGTACCTAGAGGTGCATAGTACATGCTTACTAAACATATGTGGATTCACTTAACTTAATGAGCATTTCTCTGAGCAAAAAATTGTGTTATATCTCTTTTAGTGTTTCCAACCATGAAAAAACTTGATGGTAAAAATTACTTTAAGTACATGTTTTTATCATACTAAGACAGTTTTGTAGAACGTGCTTGAAGAATTTGAATCCAGATCCATCCAACTTGTTGTAAGGCAAATTGCTATATATTTACTTTTTTTTAAAACAGGATTACTGTTGTTTTTGTGTGCTGACCTTCCAGGGAGTTTTCAGAGGCAGTTAGTTAATCAACTAGAACATTCTTTAAGCTTTTTAATCAAGAAAAATGTGTGAATCCATTGAAAGATGTTAAGCTAACTGGTATGCTACGGCTTATGTGAATATAACAAATTTTGACTAACCTTGAGGAAATGGGAATCCCAGAACACTTGATTGTGCTTATATGAAACCTGTACTTAGACCAGGAGGCAGTCGTCAGAACAGAGCTAAAAACACTGCAGGAAAGGAATGCATCAGGAATACATCCTGTCTCCATCCTGTTTCAATCTATATGCAGAACAGATCATTCGAGAAACTTGGCTTTATAAGGACAAGTGGGCATTGGGATTAGTGGAAGACTCATCAAACCTACATTGCTTGCTGAAACTGAAGAAGACCTGAAGTGCTTAGTGCAGAAGGTCAAGGACTATAGTCTTCATTAGGGATTGAAGCTCAACATCAAGAAGACAAAGATTCTCACAACTGGACCATTTGGCAGCATTTAAAATTCATAAGTAAAATCAATGCATTTCTATTATAAAAAGTAGAGTCTAGAAGTGGATTTGCGAAGTCAAAAGGTGGGGGCATTTTACATTTTGAAAGTTGTTTCCCTATTGCTCTATAGCATAAAACCCTGCCAAGTTAGAATGATATATAGTTGTTGTTATGTACCATCAAGTAGGAGAGGACTCATAGTTGACCCTTTAGCAAGTTTTGAGAGGCTGTAAATGGCATAGGAAGAGATTACCCATCTTTCTCCCATGGAAGAGCTTGTGAATTTAAATTGCTCATCTGTGGGTTAGCAGCACAATTCCTTACCAGTAGGCCACCAGAGGTGTCTATTTTGTTACATAGTTATAATAGACAATAACTAGACCTATAATTTTACCAAATTGTGTTCTCCTAAATGAGATAGGATTAATATTTTTAAATTTTTCCTAACTTTATGATTGGAAAACTATATTGTAATTATTTTTAAATAGCTTCGCTGAATATATGTGTGAAAATACACACAAACAAAATTAATTGTAAGATTTCAATTCTTTGACTCTAAACTTTTTTATATTGTGCACTGTTGCCACAAGTTTGCAGACATTCTCATAACTTCATAGGGGTCTCTTGCACTTATTACAGTTAAACCCACTCTCACTCCTAGCTGTAGGTTACCAGCAATCAGCTTTCTGTCTCTGGAATGATAGCATGTAATAAGCGATCTTTTACATCTTGAGTCCTTTAGAGTTCTTCATAGCTCATTCACTTTGCATCTATAGGTACAACTGTGAAAGAAGCTGAGTGTAATTATTTCTATATTCCTGAATACTGTTGCCCATTTTTTGGAGACACTGTCAGTTCATGTTGTTGAGAGTCATCTTTTTTTATTGGCTCTTGTACTTATCAAGCATGATTTACTGCAGACACTGGTCCTCCTACTATGTCCAAATTACATGAGACAGTCTTACCATCCTCACTTCTAAAGAACATCCAATACAAATTTATTCCTGTTTCTGACAGCACATGGTGTTTCCGATATTCTTCACCCACACCATAATTCAGTGGCATCAGTTCTTACATATTATTGTCCAGTTTTTGGATATATATGAGACTATTGAAAATATCATGGCTTTATCAGGCACATCTTAATCCTCAAAGTGATATCTTTGCTTTTGAACACTTTAAAGAGATCTTCTGCAGCATATTTGCCCAATGCAATATGTTATTTCATGTTTCTATGACTGTTGATTGCACTCAATTTCCCTTCAATGGTTGTAATTATTACTTAGATCCCAGATCCTAGAAGAGGGAGAAAACAGGTGAGAAGGAGGGGGAGTGTGTGTGTCAACTTATGGATGATGATTTGAAGAAGAAAAGATTGAGGCTACTGTCAGGAGGAACGCTAGATGGAATGAAAAGAAAATTAAAACCAGCAAGGAAATAGTGGGATGCACTGAGTTGTGATTTCAAATTCAGCCTTTTTTGCATAGGCAGATTAGTGACAGCTGACAAATGGCTGTAGTTCCCATCATGTTGCCTGTTGGCTTATTTTTCTTCAAATTGGTCTTTGGAATTAAAGCTCTCAGTGTTCATTTGCTTTGCTTCTCAAATGAATATCCTCTAGTAAAAGGAGGACAATATTTATGTACAGAAATGAGACCTAGTCTACTAATTTTAGGGAGTAGACCAAACCTGGCACTCTACTTTAGAAATGTACATAATGTGGATTTCTTTTTTGCTGTTACTCTTTTTTCATTAACCTTTACCCTCTGCCCTATATACATAGCCTTTCATACATAGAGACACTGGAATGAACCAATAGGAAGAATTGTACTATGTATTTGATCTTCATTTTCTCCATAGGAGAGCTACCAATTAAATCCTATTGCCAAGAGTTAAATTCTGAATTCTTGTTAGATGCCATCAAGTTGACCACAGCACATAACAACCCTCTTCTTAATTTATCCAGCAATTTCCACTATGCTCAATCAAGCCCATTGTTGCAGTCACTGTGGCAGTCTGACTCCTGGCTACCCTACAGTACACAGTAGACTTCCCAGTTGGGTTTCCAGTACTCTAAATATTTAAGGAAGCTGCATGCCCCATCTTCATCCTCAGAGTAGGTGGTATTTGAACTACCAACATTTTGGCAAGCATCGGGGATCCTTAGTTACCAGTTAAAGGCATCATTTCATTTTCATTACTGCATTGGCATTATACATTAATTATAACAAAAATGCTTTACTTTTTTGCTTAGTTTTGAACATTATTGAGCAGGCTTAGATGACTTCCTGCTTTGTGACTTTGAACATTTTTATCATCTATTTGAACATTTCTTCCACCAAAAACCATTGAGAAGAAATGAAGTAATTCTTTAGTCTCAAGCATGCACATGTATTCTTCTACATAAGGCCACTATCCATTTTCACTACCCAGATTTCATTCTGGCCCATGGCTCCCCTCCATCAGGTTTCCAAGGCTCTAAATTTTTGCAGAAGAAGACTGCCCATTTTCTCCCTTGGAGAACCTGATGCATTCAAATTGTCTGACTTTTGGTTAGCAGTCCAGTACATTATGCACTATCCTGTGAGGGCTCCCCTCCCCCCCTTTTTTTCTTGTGTACTGTCAAATCTGAGCCAATTGGCATAGGAGGAGATTGCTCCTTCTCCAGTGGAGCATTTGAACCGTGCGCCTTTGGGATTGCAGTGTGGTTTCTTGCCACTAGGCCCCCAGAGCCCCTTAGGGCTCCTCTAGATTAAACATAGTATTCTTCAAAATATGAATGGACTGCTTAATAGTGGATTGCAGCTTTCCTTTGATATAATAACAGCATGGTATTTTAATAACATTTTCTGTGTAGTGAATGTTAGGTATGATATATTTTGTTGTTTTATATTTTATATTATGTTCAAAAATACAATCTCTTTCTTGGTAGGGATATTTTATTTTTTTAAAAGAATCGTTTTTAACATTTTTTAAAATTATTATTCATTTCAATGAAAATTTGCAGAGACTTTGGATTTCCATTCATTCATTATTGCACTTTTCTCCCTGCCCACCTCTATCCCCCCAGGTAGGGATATTTTAAGATGAAATTATCTAGTTTTAGTCCAGAAATTACTGCTGGCTCAGTGATAGTGATTTTTTTTTTTATTATTATTAAATTTTATTAGTTTCAATGAACATTCACAGGGATTCTGGGCTTTCACTCCTTCATTGCCGCACCATTCTCTCCACCCTCCTCCCCAGTTTGTTCTTCTTCCCCGCCATCCGAATGTCTGTTTTAATTGTCCAATTGCCTCAGTGCTTGTCAAAGTCAGTTCGTCGGTGTGTCCTTTGCCATTCCCTATCACTCCTCCCTGAGAGAGACTTCACCCTGAGTCATAAGGAAAAGGGGATGGCGTATTCTCTTAGCTACTTCCTGCTGAAAAGGGACGCTGTGGGTTTCAGGGTGAAGATCTTCTCTCACTACTCTAAAGGGCCCCTTTGGCAGTAGGAAACACATAGACTATTATGGAGATTGATTTTGGAATTTAGATGCACTCTTATTGATTAGGCTTGGCCGTACATGTTCATATCCTTGAAGATGTATCATGGCGGTGTTGCAACCTAGAAGACACAAATTTGACTAACAGGTTATAAGTACATGAGTCAAAAATTATGGAAAAGTAAAAGAAAGGATTCTTTCATTGTTTTACAAACCCTCCCCCAGGTCCCCTCCACCATGTAGCCCTCGCTCTAGACTCCTGTGATGACAGAAGTATCTAGTCATATAGTGATAGTGATCTTGCCTTTCATAAGGCAAACCCTGTTAAACTGCCAGTAAGTGTTAGTTATCTAGGGAAAACTATATGGAACACAGCGGTCTGATCTCATTGTACGTGGGGTACCACGAGTCAGGGGAACAGCTGATGGTGACTAACTACAATAGTAATCCTGATCCACCCACCCAACTATTACTTAAGAATCTACAGAATACTTCCCAACTAGAAGATCCTCTAACCCAGTTTTGAGAGCCCATAGATAAAAGAACAAAGACATGTCTTGGAGATCTGCAGCCAGAGTGCTCCTTAGAGGCAGAGATGATAAAGCTTCATCTTGCATACTTTGGACATGTTGTTTGGAGATGATAGTCCTTGGAGAGAGATATTATGCTTGGGAAAGTGGAGGGACGGCAAAGGAGAGGAAGACTCTCAACCAGGTGATTGACACAAAGACTGCTGCAGTGTGTTCTAATGTGTGAAAGATTGTGCAGATGGCAGAGGATAGGACAGGGTTCAGATTTATTGTTCACAGGGTCGCTATAAGTTGTACTCAACTCCATGACACCTAACAGCTGTAACTTCCAGGTGCAAGTAACTCCTTCTCAGATTGAGAGTTCATGGTAATGCACTAAAATTCATCCTGTGTCTTTGATGCCTGTGGAGCTCTGTGTATTAAAGCTGACCGGTATACTCAGGTTTCACTCTGGAGCTTACTAGTCTTTGGTCTTTTACTAAAGATTTTCCAGGGTTGGAGCCATTATGAGTTAAACGGCACAAAGCCGACTGGTTGATTTTCATAGTTGTTGTTGTTGTTGATAATGTGCTGTCTAGTCCTCTGTGACCCATAGTGACCCTTATGTACAGCAGCTCTGAACCCTGTTCTGTCCTGAGCCAGTTTCACTAATTCTGACACACCAACCCCCATTGCCTCAGATATCAATCCATCTCATCTGGGGTCTTCCTCTCCTGCACTATCTTTCCGCTCTTCTGAACATGAAGTCCTTCTCTAAGGACCAGTCTCTCCTGCCCACATGCTCAAAGTATGAGATGGAGCTTCAGATTCCTAGCCTCCAAGGAGAAACTTGATTTCACCCTCTCCAAGACAGACTGACTTGTTTTCTTTGCAGTCCACAGTATGCTCATGACTCTTCTCCAGCTGCACAACACAAAGGGATTGATTCTTCGGTCATCCTTAATCATTGTCCAGCTCCCTGAAGCATAATAAGTTATTGAGAAGACTATGACCTGGATTAGGTACATCTTCATCTCTAAACTGACATTGTTGCTTTTCAGCATTCTGGAGAGGTTCCTGACAGCACATTTTCCCATCGTAATTAATCTTTTGATTTCCTTACTGCTGGTGTTAAGAGTGTTGATTGTGGAGCTGAGCAGGTTATGATTGTTAACGTCAATCCATTCATCATGGTGCTGCCAATTGGCCCCGTGGTGAGAATCTTTGTCTTCTTGATGTTGAGCTTCAATCCCTATTGAAGACGATAGTCCTTGACCTTCTGCAGCAAGTGCTTCAGGTCTTCAGTTTCAGCAAGCAAGGTTGTGCCACCTGCATATCATAGGTTGTTGAGGAGTCTTCCTCCAATCTTGATGCCACATTCCTCCTTTTAAAGTGCAGCCTCCCAAATGATCTGTTCTGCATACAGATTGAAAAGGTATGAATGCAGGCATCCTTGACACACTCCTTTCCTGATTTTGAACCATGCAGTGTTTCCCTCCTCTGTTCTGAGAACTGCTTCCTGGTCCAAGTATAGGTTTTGTATAAGTACAATCAAGTGTTCTGGGATCCCCATTTTCTTCAAGGTTAGCTATGATTTTTTTGTGATCCACACAGTCAGATGCCTTTGCATAGTCAATGAAACACAGATAGACTTTTCTCTGATATTCTTTGATTTCTGCCAAGATCCCTGTGGCATTGGCATAGCCCGTTAGATAGCTGAAGACAGCTGTCCTGTTCAGAGGGTAAAAAACTGCTCAACTTGCAAACAGATTTAGAGTCAAATGAGAAATAGTCTTATAGAAAAGGTTACTGTCTACACACACTAAGGTTATACTAGAAAATTTATACTTGAGTATTAACAAATTAAGATCTTTTTTAAAATTAAGATCATTTATGCAACACAAATCTCAAAATAAAAATACTTAAATTGTATGAGATATTGAGGAGGGTTGAGCAGTAACGGTGAGTTGAGAGAACATTTTTATTTTCTTTGCCATTTTTTTCATGAGTATATTTCCTGATCCTTTAATACTTTTGCTTTAATGCTTTTACATGTTTTAAGAATTGGTGGTGCTTAAGGCAGATGACAGAAATTCACTCCATCGCTGGAGGTTTTCTGAAACCTGTAATTTCTTTCCATCAGTGTCTGCAAAGCCAGTGCAGATTAGTTTGTAAGTGTTATGTTGTTGTCAGGTGCTGTTGAGTCCACTCCAATTAATAGGCACCCAGTGAGCAACACGTCTGAACCTTGCCCTGTCCTCTGCCATTGCTACAATCTCTGCCATTGTGAAGCCCCTTATAGGTTAGTTCATCTCCTTGAAGGTCTTCCTCTCTATTGCTAAACTTCTAACTTACTCAGCATGATGCATTTTTTCATGGACTACCCCGTCCTGACAATAAGCCAAAACGTATTGTGAAATGGAGCTTTACCATCTCTGCCTCTGAGGAGCACTCTGGTTGTACTTCCTCTGAGAGAGATAAACTATCAGGAAATATATAGCTTACAGTGGTTAGAAGTGTGACTCCAAGGCCAGTCACTAGGTTCTCACTTGAGCATTACTATTCACCAGTGGCTTGATCTCAACCAGTTATGGAACTTTTTTTTTTAATCTCAGTTTCTCTTCAGACTGCAGAGAGCTCAGGGCAGGGCATAACCCATGTAAACAGGTGGCCTCCTATTGACTTTACCATTAGCTGGTCACTTTCTTTGTTTCCACCTGGTGCTAAACCCTCTATAAATAAGAATCCTGTATAATCGGATCAAAGCTATTAGGTAGTGTTTTTTTTTAAGTGTTCTTAAATTGTTTCAGGAAAAAAATGCACAAAAATCACAAGAAGTGATTACAAAAGTGTGAAAACTCTGTATCCTTCTAGGTTAGAGGCAAAAAGTATTTCCATTCAAAACCTTTACTTTCTTTAAGGCACAGTAGCTCGAGCATCTAAACCACATTTATGCTTAGTAAATTTATGCTTACTTCTGTGGACTATGAAATTCCAAAAGAAGTCTTATGTTATTATCAGTTCCTTAAATCATTGCCGAGAACATTACCAAGAACATACTTGAAGCTTTTAAACGGAAACAAGTTTGTTTTAGTAATACATAACTTTATTTTAGTTTAGACATTATTTGATCTTTTAATTCAGAAAGTGAACAGCCCTATTCTCTTATCCCTCAAATCTACTGTTGAGGGTTTGGTTTGGTTTGGTTTGGTATAGATAATTATTTGCATCTGTAGCATTGTAGTTTGCCTGTCTAGTTGGGGCAGTTTCACACAAAGCAGAAAAGCCTGGAATTTTCTGTTCTTTTAGGTATCAACTTAATCGCAGTTTGATTCTGGCTGATGATGGCTTTTGTGACTCAAGTATTTTAAAAATGTTTTGACACTAGCTTGGTGACTTTGCAGTCATTTCTTACAGACTCTGAAAGAAAAAGTTTCATGCCCAAAATGATTACTTTTCCTGTGCTCTATCAGTAGAAGGAGAGTAAAAAAACCTGATGTATAGAAGTTCCTGGATTTAAGGACAATCCATAGTTAGGTACTCTTTAAGTCTTATGATATTAAAAATTAAAAATATATACATTAGTTCATGATCATTTAGGGGAGCTACTTTGCTATGTGTATCAAAACATTACTACTGTATTTTTATGTTCAAGATGGTTAGCATAGCTGGAAATGTTTAATTTTTTTTGTCTTGAAAGGTACACTATTTACTAAGACAAATAATTGCCTGATGTTAGATACAAACTACCAAAGTATTCCAGTTTATATACAGATTTAATTTAAAGATAGATTTAGGAATAACTCTTGTTTAAAGATAGATTTAGGAATAACTCTTGTTTGTGATTTGCCTATTATCTATATAAAACAAAAGATATGTAGTTTTGACATTTTGTGACTTATCACAGACTTGTTTTTACCATGCCTTGGCCCACATTAGATTTATGTTGTATGTGCTACTAGGTTTTGGTCAGACTTTCATCTTATTGATGGAGTAAAAAAACCCCAGATTATTTAGCCTACAAACTCCTATTTTTTAATTATATTTATCATCTTTGAAGTTAAGAGTGTTTTCAGAAACGGTTATGTTTTGGTGAGCTCTGGTGGCCGAGTGGCAAGAAGCTGCATTGCAATCCCAGAGGTACACAGTTTGAATCCACAGATGCTTTGCTGGAGAAGGATGGACAATCTCCTCCTGTACCTCTCAGAACCGATTTGACAGTACACACATACACAAATAATAAAAAAATAAAATAAAAAAAATCTTCCTCTTTAAAAAAAAATGGCCATGCTTTTAGTGTCTTACTGTTGGTGATTTAAACCCTAAGTTACATTTAAATAACTTTAGTTACCTTGTAAATAGTGAATGGACATGTTAGTGTTATAAACATGTTAGTTTGGAAATAGACATGGTATTGTCTTTTTTGGATCACTGGTGGCCTGAGTGGGAAGAAGCTGCACTGTAATCCCAGAGGCACAGGTTTTGAATACACCAGCTCCTCCTTGGGAGGATGGGCAAACTCCTCCCATGTGATTAACTGACTCTGAAAACCCAGAGGAGGGTCAATGATGGGTCAGTTCTGACTTTATGATACACAGCAACAAGTGTCTTTTTTTTTAAATTAATTTTGATGAAAGTTTACAGAGACTTTGGCTTTCCATTAATTCATTATTGTACTTTTCTCCCTGCCCACCCCTCCTACCCAATTTGCTCTTCTCTTTGAAGAGTAAAAGAAAAATTCTTTCACTGTTACACAGTCCTCCCCCCCAAGTCTGCTCCACTGTGCAGCCTTCATTCTGGACTCCTGTCATGACAATAATACCGAATCATATATCCCCTTTCAACCATTCTCTCATCTAGTTCAATGTAGCATACATTATTTATCCTCTTTCTCAGTCTCTCCTCAACCTCGATGTCAGTCCCGTTTTACAACAGTGGCACTATGCAGTAGTGACTGAGATATTTTGTGACTGAGATATTTCACTCAGCATAATGTCCTCCAGGGTCACCCATTTTGTATACTATTTCATGAGTTCTTTGTTTTTCAGTGCAGCATGGTATTCCATTGGATAGCTTCTCTATCCATTCATTTGTTGATGGGCACTTAGGTTGTTTCCAACTCTTTGCTGTTGTGAACAAAGCTGCAGTACACATGGGTGTGCATATATTTGCTTGGATGTCAGTTATGGTCTCTTTGGGGTATATTCCCAGTAGTGGAATTGCTGGGTCAAATGGTATCTCTATTTGCAACTTTTTGAGAAAGCGCCATACTGCTTTCCACAGGGGTTGCACCATTTTACACTCCCACCAATAGTGTATAAGGGTTCCAGTTTCTCCACAACCTCACCAGTATTTGTTGCTTGCTGTTCTGTTAAATTTTGATAATTTTTATTGGGGTGAGATGATATCTCATAGTTGTTTTGAACAAGTGTCTTTTTAATGTTTAGTGTAAGTTACAACTTTATAATGGAATTCCAAATTTATTTAAAAATTTTTAATTAATATTTAATTTGTTGAGTTGTGACTTAATTATGCTTAAATCACTACATTTGTTTAATTCTTTTTTTCCTACATGTAGTTTATACTTGCTTTTAGCAGATTTTTCCAAATTTGCATGTATATATACTTTTTAAAATCTTAGTGAATGCAGCAATATAATCAGGAAATGGAACTCCTGTCAGTTATTTGACATCATGTAGTAGAAAATGCAACTGACACAAATAAGAAGACAACAAATTGATTCAGTGACTAGTAGTCCAGGTCCTGATCTGTCTTTCTGGATGATTCTTGGAGCTGGGCTTTGCTCATGTGAGGCTCATTGTCTGCCTGCTGATGAGGAGGCTCAGCATTTCTGGGCAGCACCTCCATATTCCCACCTCCACAGTCCTCTTCACAGACAGGCAGTTGTCCTGGAAGTTTTCTTCACACTGTCCTTCCTACTGCTCCTCAGTAATCCCTTCTGCCTCAGTAATCCCTTCTGCCTACTTCTTAACTGACAAAGTGACCCATTCTGGGCCTTCATGATTGGTGGTATGGGATACACTCAGTTTTAAGTAAACCATCAGTGGGCCTCTTTGTGCTTGTCTGACTCCCCACATACTCATATCCCTCATGTGCTTCTCTTGTTAGTGTTAGAGAATTGGGCTGTGTGTGCCTGCCTGCGTGCCTCTCTCTCTCTCTCTCTCTCTCTCTCTCTCTCTCGAGAGAGAGAGAGGAGAGAGATTGATTTCTCTAAGGGAGGTTATACTTTTCATTATGCTTACTAGTTTTATGCATCTCTTTTCCCCTACCAAAAATAGAAATCTTAGTTGTTGAGATAAATGGTCTTAGTTGACTCTTTTAATAGCCTCTTGAGTTAGGAAAATAACACAGCAATTTTCTGAATAGGGTTATGTCAACATGGGTGCATCTGTTTTAAGCCTCATTTTTGCCTAGTATCTTTTAAAAGACGGATGGATTTTTTTTTTATTTTCTTATATCACTGTTGCTCATAGGATAACTTTGATAGTCTGTATTCTACACTTCCAGTTCAGACCTAGAGGCACTAATTTCTTTTTCTTAACTTAATAGTTGGACTGTTTCAGAAAACGCTATACATGTCATTTAATTATATATTAATGTGAATTTAGACTTATTTCTTTTACGGTTTTACTCCTAAGCTCTTTTTCTCTCGTGCCCATCTTCAAAGGCATCTCTGATTTTCCTAATACTTGGTGTGAAGATTTAAGAGTCTTACAACTGGTAATATCTATTTGTTCTCAGAAGACCACAGTGGTTTTGTTTTTCCCCCCTTCATATTCTTGCCGAGTCAGTTTGGCATTTCATTGGGTTTGAACAATTTGGTCTCCATAAGTTGAGTCTCCAGTGAAAACATAGAATGCCCCCTTGCCCTCAGCAGATGTGCTGATTAGCTAACAATCCTTAAACATGAAATGAGGACACGGATTAGAGATTTATTGCCTGCTGGAGTATAAGCAGTGGTTCCTGTTATAGTCTCCATTTAGACAAGCATGTATTGGCCAGGTTTCCTGTAGGAGATGGCTTGGCATTAGGTTGGGGCAGCATTTCTGTTTTTACTTTGTGTACATCTGTGCCTTTACATGAGACTTTATTGCAAGGAGAGAGGTCTTGTCACATAATCCATAGGGTGTTGTTCAAATCACAGCTTGAAGCCTTTGAGTCACTCTGTTTTGAGAAATAAGGGTAGCACCTGCCTGTTGTGATTTACAGCCCTGGAAAGCCAAAGGAGGGTCACTGAGTTAATGGCAGTGAGTTTGACTTTATTGCAAGAACCATGTCATGGTGTTATTTGAAAGTCAAGTGGAGGAGATTATTTGTAGTTGCCCTCATTTTTATTTAGCAAAGAGTAGTGATTTATATATTCATTGTGGAGCCTTTTACTTGTTATTGTGTACCTTTGAGTTAGAACTGGCCTATAGCTGACCCTCCGGCAGGTTTTAAGAACCTTTTACTTAGGTAATGGAAATAGGTAGTTCAGTTTTCTTCCTTAATAACATCAGTAACTACCAAGTGAATGAACAAGATGAGAAGTGATAAAGCATAAAAAAATTGTTTTTAGCTAAAGATAAAATGTAAGTTATACTTAATAGAGATTACTGTGCAGAAATTCCAAAGGGTAGCTCTAGAAGACAAAATTTACAATGGAATGTGCAAGGGACTGGAGTTGAATAGTAAAAAGGGAAGAACTCACTTGTGATTTCTAAAGTTGAAAGACCAAAAAAATAAATTCAAGCTTCAGTTTGCAGTACTAAAAAATATTATGGGCAAAATCTTAGATGAACTAGAAAGCTTCAAAAGAAGATGGAAGGAATACACAAAGTCATTATACAAATTCAATTAGTTGGCATTGGAAAATTTCAGAAAGTACCATATGAACAAGAGCCAGTGAAGGATGAAGTTTAAACTATACTGAAGGCACTGGCAAAAAAATAAGGCCCCCAGGAATTGATGGGATACCAATTGGCATGTGGTAGCCGACAGATGCATCCCTGGACATGCTCCCGTCTATGCCAGGAAATTTGGAGGACCGCTGCTTGTTTGACTGACTGGAAAATATCCTTATTTGTTCCCATTCTCAAGAAAGGTGATCCAACACATGCCAACAAAATATTGCTGAAGATCATAAAAAGGGTCTAGAAATAGTATATTTGAGAGAGAACTGCCTAAACTTCAGGCTAGGTTTAGAAGAGATTGTGGTGTCAGGGATATTGCAGATGTCAGATGGATCCTGGCTGAAAACAAAGAATACTAAAAACATGTCTATTTGTGGGTTTTTGGGGTTTTTTGGCCTTTATGCAAAGGCATAACTGTATCTGTCATAACAAATTGTGGGTAATATTGAGAAGAATGGAACCCCAGAACACTTAAATTATGTTCATATGAAACTATACATAGACCAAAAAAGCTGTTGTGTGAACAGAGCAAGAGAACCCTTCATGTGCGTCAAGGTGTATCCTTTCTTCATACCTGTTTAATCTGTATGCATGAGCAAATCATTCAAGAAGCTGAACTCTAGGATTAGGATAGGAGGAAGATTGATCAACAGCCTGCATTATGCAGATGACACAATCTTGCCTGCTGAAAGTGAGGAGAACTTGAAATGCTTGCTACAGAAAATCAAAGGTTACAGCTTCAGTATGGATTACATCTCAAAATCAATGAGACCAAAATCCTCACCATTGGACTGCTAAGCAACATTTTGATAAATGGAGAAAAAGATTCAAATTGTCAGTGATTTCATCTTAACTTGGATCCACAATCAACACCTTTAGTACTAGCAGTCAGGAGATTAGGAGATCTATTGCGTGGGGAAAGTCAGCTGTCAGAGACCACTCAAAATTACTCAGGAGCAATGATGGCACTTTGAAGAATAAGGTGTGCCTGTTTCATACCATAATATTTTCCATCACTTGCTATGCATCTAAGAGCTTAACAGTGAGTAAGGATGACAGAAGAAAAATTGGTGCCTTTGAATTGTGGTGTTGGAGAAGAGTGCTGAATATCCCCTGGACCGCAGGAAAAACAGTTATATCTTGTAGAAGGTGCAGCCAGAGTGCCCTTTGGAAGCAAGGATGGCAAGGCTTAGTTTCACATACATTGGGAATGTTGTTAGGAGTGGCTGTTCTCTTAAAAGAGACATAATGCTTGGAGAGGTGAAGGGTTAGTGAAAGGAGGATCCTCAACAATATATATTTAACATAATGACTACAGCCGTGGTCTCAAGTGTGTCAGATGATGGCACAGGATAGGACAGGGTTTAGACTGTTTTTTCTAGGTTTGCTATGAATCATACTCGACAGCATCTAATGATAACTACGCGTCAAGTTTTGTTAAAAATTATTTATGTGGGTTAACTCAGTCTTCACCAGAACCCTGTTAAATAGAAATTTTTATTTCCCCTTTTCCAAAGTGAGGCACAGGAGTGTTAAATAGTCTCATTAAGGGTGAAGGTGAGACTTGAACCCAGTGGTGCACAGAATTCTTACCAGACTATCCTGTCTCTTTGACCTTCAGCTCATATGGACCAGAAATCCATTACTTTCAGCAATCAATTGACCTCGTTAATATAGTTCTTGTGAGGTTTTTTCCCCTTAGGTATATGATAGTAGAACAACCAAATGTATTAATAGCCGCATCAGTTTCCAGTGCTTTCTTAAGATCAGTATAAATGCCATCTGGAAAATGATTTTGTTTCAACCATGAAGATCTTCTGAGTATACAACTTTAGCAGTCTGTATTAAAAACTTCTCTGTTAGCTTTTAGGATAATGTATTATACTATTAGGAAGATCTTGTGGTGGTTTGTTGTTGTTAGGTGTTGTCCAGTCGAGTACAACTCAGGGACCCCATGAACAGCAGACCTAACCTTGCACTATGCTGTGCCATCCTCATCATCTCTGACATATTCAAGCACATTGCAGCAGTCACTGTGTCAGTCCGTCTGGTTCAGTGTCTCTCTGCCTTTCTGTTGCTGAAGAATGATGTACCTTTCTGAGGAGTAGTCCTCCTAACAACATGCTGAAAGTGTATGTGGTGAAGCTTTGTCATATTTGCATCCAAGGAGAATTCCACTGCATTATCTCCAAGACATACCTGTTTTTTCTTTTGGCAGTCCTTAAGGTATTTGGGGTATTTAGCACTCTTCTCCAGCACCACAACTCAAAGGCATCAATTCTTCTGTCATCCTTATTCATTGTCCAGCGCTTAGATGCATAGCAAGTGATGGAAAAGACCTTGGCCTGAAGCCTGAATTAGGTATACCTTAGTCTTCAGACTGACATTGTAGCTCTTCAGTAATTTGGAGGCAGTCCCTGACAGTAGACTTTCCCAGTGCAGTAGGTCTCCTGATCTTCTGACTGCTAGTACCAAGTGGTTGATTGTGGATCCAATTAAGAGAAATTCATTGACAATTTCAATCTTTTCTCCATCTATCATGATGATGCCTATTGGCCCAGTGGTGAGGTTTTTTGTCTTGTTGATGTTGAGATGCCATCCATATTGAAGGCTGTAACTTTTTTTTTTTTGTTATCCAAATTGAATAATTTATTGCTCGTCAGAAGCTCGCCTTGTTTTACACTTAGTTAGTAGCAGGTATTCATATTACAGGAATTTGATACTGACTTATTCAGTAAGGCAATCATGTCGGTAGCAAACTTTTATTCAAATCTTACATAACTCTAGCTTTATAAAAAGCCAACATAATTGGAAATTGGGTTCTCCCTCTAAAGCCTTAAGTATTCAAAGCTTAAAACAGTTAATTTAAAAGTAAGCAAACAAATTAAAAAAAAAAACCACAAAACTTCTGCAGCATATGCTGCTGAATACTAAAAAAAAAAAATCTAAGTGAGCTTAATCTTTACAAAAGGTATTTTAGCTCAAAGCTAGAAAATCAAAGTTATCTTAATTCTACAAAGAGGGGACTGGGTGTTTCACTTCATGCCACCATTTCTTTAGAACCTCATGTTTTTCAAAATTTGGCCACAAATCAAATCTCGGTGTACCAGTTTCAGGTAATTTCTCTTGTAGAAGAGGCCAAGTACAAAGAGAGAGTAACTGCCTAGGAGAGTAGGAAAGTGTTCGTAAATAGTGTGCAAAGGAGGGAAGAGTTCGGGGTTAATCTCTGGAACTCGACCTGAACCTTGACCGTGACTTGGAGCGAGATCGAGAATGGGATCTTGATGCAGCTCTTTTTGGTGGAGGGGAGGCGGAATGAGCCTTGGAGGCTGGAGGAGGGAGGGGTGACTTGGACCGAGACTGGCTCCTTGATCTGGATTTTGACTTGATATCACCTTTGCCATTTTCCTTGGGAGACTGTGAGCGAGAACGGGATCTGCTTCGAGACTTCCCATAAGCACCTTTAGATCTACTTCGCGAGCGAGAATGAGAGCCCCGATCAGACTTGGGCTTAGATTTGCTATTTGATCTGGATTTCCTGTGAAGGCTGTAACTTTTGATCTTCCTTCAGCAAGTAACAAGTGTTCCAAGTTTTCTTCACTTTCCTCACTGCAAGCAGAGCTGTGTCATCAGTATAATGCAGGTTGCTGATTAATCTTCCTTCTATTCTGATGCCACATTCTTCTTCATAGAGACCCAGCTTGTTGAAAGATTTGCTCAGCATACAGATTGAATAGGTATGGAGAGAGGACACAACCTTCTCCTGCAACCTTTCTTAATTTTAAACAATGTACTGTTCTCTTGTCTGTTCGCACAACAGCCTCTTGGTGTTGATGAAGGTTTTCACATGAGCACAATGAAGTGTTCTGGGATTCCCATTCTTCTCAATGGTAGGCATAATTTGTTATGATCCACACGGTCATATGCCTTTGGATTGTCAATAAAGCACAAATAGACAATCTTCTGATGTTCTCTCCTTTCAGCCAGGATCCATCCGACATCAGCAATGCGGAAAGACAGGCAGTCTCCTCCTGAGCTATTTACTGCCTTTGAAAACTCCTGAAGAGTCAGTTATGGGTTGATTTCAACCCAGTGGTACATGACAACAATACTATCATTTTATGAAAAATAAACATTACAATTAGGACAGAGTTGTTGAATTAATAGTCATAGACCCACCTGGGCTGGTAGAGCACACACCTGTCACAACTTAGTAATCTCACAGCTCATCTTCCTCATCTATGAGACAGTCATATCTTCCTTTCAATCCCAGGACATGGTTCCATGGGGAGTAGAGAATGCATGTGGGCACCTGTACAGTGTGCGTGCACACAGGAAGTGTCGTCTACATTTAAACTCCTATGTATATTTGGGTGAAAATAGAATTTATTTTGATGAAAAAAAAATTTCTTGTTCACTTTTCCAGGTCTCCTTTTCTACATTTTTTTTGGGTTTGGTCTTTGTAAAGACAGTTTGGCAGGCCCTGGAAGCATAGCTAGATTGACTTGAGCTAGATCTGTTTCTGGTTACTCACCAATTTTGAGCCTCATCTTCTTCTTCCTGAGGGTAATTGACCCATTTGATGAGGTGCCAGGAGGGTCAGTTAGGCTGTACATGATGCAGGCTTTGTGAGATTAATTATTTAAAATTACACAAAAATCTTGTTTTGTAATGTCATTTATTTGAATATAGAATTGCATAGAAAATAAAATTAAATAAATTTTAGGGACCATCTTGCCTCTTTAACTAAAAATGTTCTTTTATTTTTGCTGCAGGTGCTGGAGATCAAAATTTATTCACCTCTATTTATCCAATGCTTTCCCAGCAGCTCCCAAGAGAACCAATGGAATGGAGAAGGTGGGTGCACCATAGCCCCTTCCCTTTTTAGACCTGTGTTTGAGCAACTGTAATAAGAAGTCAAAGGTAAAGCTTGAATTCTAAGGTCCATGAGAAATAGACTGAATGCCATTACATTTGAGAGGCGTATTTACTAGACATATGATGCTTATTTTAAGGAAGAATGGGGATGGTAGGTACAAGTTAGCATATTTTAAATTAAAGACCCGCATATATAGGAATCATTTTGGATTCATCATAATAAAATGTAGAGGCACCTTGGAAAGGATCTGTTTACTTTCTCAGATTCAGCCTTACAGCAAAAGACAAGAAAGGCATGTGCAGGCCTGTCAGGATCTGCTTCCCCAGCCTGTGCTCTGTGCTCTTAAGGATGATAAAGCAGGCAAAAAGGTGTTATTTTAAAATTAGAAACAAAAAAGAAAATGATAGAAAAATAAGATCCATTACCTAGTTGCCCTATTGTAATACATGTAATTATTTATTTAGTAACTTGTTTGGAGAAAATAGTTCGCTTTGAGTTATTTTGTAGGAAAACTTATTTCTGCTAATATATTATTTGTAGTAAGATTTATATAAGATTTTATATTATAAAAAAATACTGGATTTTTGACTTGTTAAAGTTAATAAGATTTTAACTTCGCTATTTAGACAATTTCATGTCATTCTTCATGTTCATATAATGCCAGTTCTTGCTAAATGAGTGTGTAGAATGCAGATTTTTCTTACAGAGGATTTTTTAATATCTGAAAAAGCCCAGTGCTATGAAAAAAAGAAAACAGATTCAACAATAGAAGAATTTTAATACCTGAGAAAATGGAGTAGTTGGAAAAGTTGTTAAAATGAGTATGCATTATATAAACATTGAGAGAGATCAAAGGGAAAAAAGTGTATGCTTGAAACTAAAGAGAGTGTTATGCCTAACAAACACCCCCCAAAATAGTGAAATGGTGCAGATCTAGAAAAGACATTTATCTTTTCCCAGTAAAAAAGAACTGACAGAAAGGGAAGGAGACAGGGAAACGAGAAAGGAACTGAGAAAATTAATGCTGTGTGCCCAGAGAGCTGGCTCCTTGAGAAGCAGGTCCCGGAAGCCAGGCAGCAGGCTCTTGATATTTTTGGGGCGAGACTGAGGTTAGAAGGGGAGGAAGGCAGATGTAAGGGCCCTGATCCCATGTGTGTGTGTAAGCAACTGTGGTACAGCAAAAGGTGGAGAGAAATGCCATCTGAGAAGCAGTGACAAGGAGCAAGTCTAAATTTCTAACAATGAGAGCCCTACTTCTCTGTACATCTCAGATCCAAGCACTTTCTAGTCAGACTCTGCTTCCCAGGCAAGAGAGTAGGGAATTATCTCTGAAGAAATAAACTGACTCAGGGAAAAGACTCAGTCTGCCCCCTTTCTTACAGAGACACTGAGGAATAAGCTCTACCAGTCCTTGGAAATGGACTGCATTTCAATTGGAGCAGGTAGTCTTTGTGCTCCTGAGGAGTATTACTGGGGGAAAAGAAACTATAGGTTATCTGATGCTTTGAGTGTGTGGCTTGTACTCAAGTGTCATATAATTCTGTAAGAGAGTTTGGCAAAAATGAAAATAGTGACACTGAAAGAAGATGAAAGATAGAAGGTACATATTCTTAAGAGACAAAATTATAAAACTATCATCATCATCATCATCCATTCCTTGGGTCATTAGTGAAGGACCCTTTTATTAAGTAACAAAATAAAAACAATATAGACTTAGTGACAAACCATGGTAAACATAGGAGAATGAAGGGAGAAGGGGATGGAGAGAGAGCTGAGCCAGCATCTTGCACTGTAGCTATTGGAGACCACGTCTAGGATTGACATGTTAGGAAGGGCCAGTAGTTGGTTTAGGAACAGAAATCAGTACAAGTAGAACCAACTCAAAGAGTTGGAGGATGGGTTGTTATGATTTGGATTGTGTTCTCACAAAACTTCCAGAGGGAAACAGCTCTGCCAGCACTCTATATTATAGATTTCTGGCCTTTAAGGCTGTGAGGGAATACACTCCTTATTTTAAGTGCTGGATTTATGTTAATTGATCATGGCAGCCCCAGAAGACACACGGGAGGGAGGGTAGAGAATGATGGGATAGACAGGTGCTATTGTGATATATGTATGTGTTTAAAAACTTTGTACTGCTGTATAACATTTTAAAGTCTGTAATAGAAATAATTATTTGGATATTGGAAAATTAAAAAAACAAAACAAAGCCAAAAACCAAAAACAAACACCGACAAACCCACACAAAACTCCAAACCCAGAAACTTTATAATATATAATGAATAGCTGTATAGCTGGAAAACACATTAGTGTGTTGGAAGATTGTTGAGACCAGAGATAGAAAGGACAAAACAAAAGTGGAGGCTTGAAGAATAATCTAGAAGTTCCTGTCTAGTAGGGGTTTTGGAAGGAGAGAATACAGATGAATGGAGAACAGGCATTCCTGGAAGAACTAATTATTGGTTAAGATTTTCCCACAAGTAAAGAACCTATTGAATGCCAGTTTGAATAAGAAAACAAAAGAAACATCTATATCAAAAACAGAAAAGGAAGGAGGACTAAGTTTATAGTCTTAACAACAGCAGCATTTAACATGCATCGTAAAATAGAACATTTAAGAATAGTATTCTCATCGAGCCATGGTGGTCCAGTGGCAAGAAGCTGTGCTGCAGTCCTGAAGGTGTAGGGCAATCTCCTCTTCTGCCAGTCAGATCCAATTCAACAGTATACAACAATTAAAAAAAGGAAAAAGGAATAGTCTTTTCAAGGTCCTGATGGGAAAGGTCTTTGAACCCTGAATTCTGTATTCTGACCGCTGTTGACTAATGAAAACTAAATCACATCTTCCCAATTCCTTGCCCTGAGCTAGGCTCTAGTGTACTGAGAGGTTTTGTTCCTCAACCCTTTGTTGTTGTTGTTGCTTTTCAGTCATGTTGGCTGCAAAAATCTATGTGTGCCACTAAATATTTTCTTTTCATGCCATGATACAGTGGTAGCTTGGGAACACGGCAATAAATAAAAAATATTTTTAAACATTCATGAGATCAGAAGCCTTTTCATCCTCTTTGAAATAATTAAAGGGTTAATAAGTCCACAATCAATATTCTGGCACAAGCAGTCAGGAAATCAAAAGCATTGCAATTTGCTTTGGGAAAATCTGCTTTCAGGGACCTCTCCAGAGTACTGAAATACAACAGTTGTCAGTCTAGAGTCTATGGTGCACCTAATCCAGGCCATGGTCTTCACAATTACTTGCTATGCATCAGAGAGCTGGACAATGACTAAGGATGATAGAGGAAGAGTCGATGCCTTCAAGTTGTGTTGCTGAAGAGTCTTGAACATGTTGCCAGAAGGGATCAGGTTTTGGAGAAGGACATCATACTTGGAAAGGTAAAGGGACAGTGTAGGAGAGGAAGACCCCAGATGAGATGAATTGACGCAGGAAGTATATTGGGGGGGGGGGTAGATGTGTTGGAGACAGTGATATTGTCTCAGGATAGGACAAGGTTCAGATCTCTTGTACATAAAATCATTATAATTTATAGGCTACTCGACAACATATAACAACATTTAGAGATTTCTTTTTGGTGGCATAGGTCTTAGGTTGAGGAAAACAAAGGGAGATTTGTGCTCTTTCTTTAATTTATGCTCTGTAAGCAGAAACCTTTGTCTTTCCAGACAGTTCTCAGTCTTAGCTAATTCTGGTTGTTGTAGAAGATGTGCAGATAAAAGCTTTAATACTTAAAATTGCACTTTGACTTTGGAATACTCTTTTTTTTCCCTTTATGTTTATTTAGAAATTGCTACACTGCAGATGAAATTCTGTTCTTAGAATTCTGTTCTTTTGTTAGGAATGACTCTTGATTAAAGTCAATATTTGGATAAATGTACACTGTGCATGTATAAACCAAAACCATAACTGTTCAGTTGATTTTTTTT
>NW_006399883.1:9332758-9335013 GCF_000299155.1 Elephantulus edwardii
GCCAATCCTTCTTCCTAGTCTGTCTTAATCTGAATGTTCAGATTTAGAGGAGTATCTGACAGACAAACAATTTGTGGAGCAGTGAAAGATAAATCCCTCATTGTGGAGTTAACCATTAGTTACAGTGTTTTCCCCACCCTAAGCCCAGTGCTTTGACCCACTTACCTCCCAGCTCCACCCTCCACCAGGATAACCCTTCACAGCTAAAAGGAGAAACATCAAAAGGTTTTCTTTCTACTATTAAGAATAATGTAATAGTGTTGTAATTCAGTGTGTTGTTGATATGTGTTGTCAAGTCACCTGCAACTCATAGCAACCTACAACAGCCCTAAACTGTGCTCTATCCTGTGCCAATCTCTCTGTCTCTGACACACCTACCCCAATAACCGCAGTCACTGAATCAATCCACCTTGTCCAGGGTCTTCCTCTCCTGCTGTCCCTCTACTCTCCCAAGCATAACATCCCTCTCCAAGGATTGGTCCCTCCTTGCAGCATGTCCCAAGTAGGTCAGATGAAGCTTCAGGATCCTTGCCTCCAAGGAGCAGCCTGGTTTAACCCTGGATAGGACAAGCTTATTCATTTTCTTAACAGTCCATGGTATATTCAGTACTCACCTCCAACACCACAGCTCAGAGATATCAATTTGCCTTCTATCCTGCCTAGTCCAGCTCTCTAATGCATAGCAAATGATTGCAAAGTCCATGGGCTGTATCATGCACATCTTAGTCTCCAGAGTGAGGTCATTGCTCTTCACTACTTTGGGGAGGTTCCTAATAGCAGACTTTCCTATCACAATATGTCTTTTATTATTATTATTAAATTTTATTAATGTTAATGAACATTTATAGGGATACAATATGTCTTTTGATTTCCTTACTGCTGGTGCCAAGAGTGTTGACTGTGGAGCCAAGCACACTGGTGCTGCCAATTGGCCCAGTGGTGAGAATCTTTGTCTTCTTGTTATTGAGCCTCAATCCATATTGAAGATTGCCTTCCTTGACCTTCTGTAGCAAGCACTTCACGTCTTCCTTAGTTTCAGCAAACAGGGTTGTATGACTTAAGACATTACACATAGCAATTAACAGCTCTGCTGATCACATGCCATCATATTAATCAAATTGGTAATAAATTCTCCTGTGGGTATTGTCTGGTCTAGTATGGGGAAAGCTGCACAGATGAAGCAGTGACATAATGAATTTTCACACTGACAGCACCCTAATGAGAGGTATGCTTGTAGTGTTACATTGTTAATGTTTTACAATAAAAAGTATACAGAGTAGTCATACTAGACCTGCTGGACCTTGCTGAGTACCAGATGTGTTTTTAAAACCATACCTTGATTTCTTTTCTGATTTTATGATTAAGACAGGAAAACAGAAGCAGAAAGTCTTCAGTCCTCCTTTCAACAGTCCTTCTCATTCCTTTCCCCTCTGGATAAACTGGAAAATATGTCTTCATACTTTTTTCCTTTATCTTTTTGTAATTATTATTTTACCTTGAATTATAAATTTACCATTCTGCTTCTTACTTTGTTTCATTTAACCAGGAGTTTGGAAATTTTTTTTTCATGTCAGAACAGACAATAGTTTATTCATTCTTGGTTAGTTTCATCCCATTGTATGATGATTATGTAGTCACTATGGGGCATCTTTTTTTATATAAAAAGCATTCAGTTTATTATAAATATTTAGTATTGGCTTCCCATATCCCCCCTCCATTTTTATCATAATTATGTTATCATCTAGATAAGCATTCTTTATACACAAACAGATAAGACATAATAAACTCAAAGAAAGACTTTCAAAAATCTCCATATGATCAGAAGGATTCAGGTTGAATATTCCTTGAGAGTTTGTTTTAATTGTCCCATAGCCACAGTGCTTGTCAAAACCAGTTCTGATTAATCTCCTTTGTTGGTGTGTCCTTTGCCATTCCCTATCACTCCCTCCCTGGGAGAGATTTCACCCTGATTCATAAGGAAGAGGGGACAGCGTATTCTCTTAGCTACTTCCTGCTAAAAAGGGATGCTGTAGGCTTCAGGGTGAAGATCTTCTCTCACTACTCTAAAGAGCCCCTTTGGCAGTAGGAAACACATAGGCTATTATGGAGATTGATTTTGGACTTTAGATTCATTGTTATCAATTGTGCTTAGCCGTACATGTTCATATGCTTGAAGATGTATCATGGAAGTGTTGCAGCCTAGAAGATACAAATTTAACTAACAAGTTAAAAGTACATGAGTCAAAAATTAAAAA
>NW_006399883.1:9335113-9337264 GCF_000299155.1 Elephantulus edwardii
GGCCCCTTTGGCAGTAGGAAACACATAGACTATTATGGAGATTGATTTTGGAATTTAGATGCACTCTTATTGATTGTGCTTGTTCAGTTGATTCTGACTCAGAGAAAATAGAACTGTCCTTAGGGCTTCCATGGCTGTAAATCTTCATAGCAGTAGAATGTCTCATCTTTCCTCCGAGGACCTGGTGGATTCTAACTGCTGACCTTTTGGTTAACAGCCCAATATTTTTATCTACTGTACCATCAGGCCTCCCTTTCTGTGCTCTGATGTGTGATTATGAACTGTGTTTAAAATAATTAGCAAAAATTTCGATGACTATATTACTATATACTATATATTTTGAACTCATAGATCTGGCTAGACTGATTATTCTTACCATTACCTTATTTGTTTGACTAAATAGTCTTTAGTCCTTTTTCTTGATAACTTTTTATAAATTGCTTGTAGGTCCTATGGCCGAGCTCCAAAGATGATCCACCTGGAATCTAATTTTGTTCAGTTCAAGGAGGAGCTGCTGCCCAAAGAAGGAAACAAAGCTCTGCTCACTTTCCCATTCCTTCATATTTATTGGACAGAATGCTGTGTAAGTATTCATTCATGGAAGTTACAAGGAAGCATCTCAAAGTAGAATTAAAAAGTCACAGCTCTTGATTTTGTTACTAAGACAACTGTAATTTTTAATTATAATCTTATTTATTTAAGGAGGTCTCCTTTCTTCATTCCTCAACTAGATGTCTGGCTTTGTCTTTGCCTGCTTCTGCTTTGGCCCAAGGGCTGCAGTGGTAGTAGTCGCCAGATAAATACTATTCCCCATGTTCAGGTGCTGTTACACTATCTCACTGTTGTCCTACTGGGCCCTTGGGTTTTATCTTTTCAACTGTATTTTTAACCTTCGTGACAATTGAATTTTTATAATATGCTATCTACTTAGCCATCATTGTACTGAAGCTACTTTCATACTAGAAACTACTTGATTTTCTTTTCTGGTAGTTGATAACCTGTCTGAGGACAGGGAAATGTGCCCTTCTTTCTCATATCACAGAGCCTTACTCAGGAAGTCTTCTATAAATAATCACCAAATGAGCGGATGTTAGTTCTGTGGGTATCACAGCCTATATTTGTATTTTGCAGTTGTCAGTTCTTAAACTCAGACTCTTTTAATTGCTGAGTTCTTCTGTCATGAATTAATAAAAAATTTGGTGAGTTCATTTCTTCTTACTTATTTTGATTTTCAGTCTCAAACATTTAACAGTTTATGAAGTACCTAACACAACATATTGTGATTTTTTTTAACCTAATCTGAGGTTTTAGAAGTAGTTTTTTAAATGGAAGTAAATGCATATATGTGTATTTATGTATATATCTGTGTGTATGGTATGGTGCAGGAAAGATCTAGAAGGGATTATTAGTCACTCGTGGCTTGAATTAGCATGGTTCCTCGAGGAAGGAGTGGTATGGGCTGTGTTGGCTCTGGTAATATACACAGACTCCTAAGAGTCTTGCCCATCAGAGGATGCTGTACTGCAGAAAGTGGACTCTAATCCTCTGTATGAGGAGTGCCTGCTAGTTGGTCAGTCTACAGACTGACTCAGTGCTCTTGACCGGCAAGGTTTTGGGGAAGGTAAGGAACCAATGAAATAACAGTGACATAACTAGAGAAATTTGGGGAGTGTGGACTGCACAGGATGATATTGTCAGAACACCAAATTACTATAAAATCTTGTACAGTGTTTCACCCGAAATTTACTATTGTTATGAAAATATTCCTGTAGTTTGTTATAATCACAAAAATATCTTTTCATTAAGTCTGGCTTACATATCTCAATAAGGCTAAAACATTATACTATGTGGCCTTTTAAAAAAAGAAATCTTCTGATGCATTCTAGTCAGCTGTCATTATGACCCAGTTACAGTGACACTGAATCATGTGGTTTTGTCTGCATGGGCTTCAACCATTAGTTTCTCCACTTTTTTTTTCTACTAATATTTTTATAGTCACTGATTTTGCCAAATTTTCTGGTATCTTAGCTGCAATATTGTGTTAAGTATTGTTTCTGAACCTGTATCAATAAGTTTTAGAGTTGCTGTTGTGTTGTTATGTGCCATCGAGTCATTTGCGACTCATAGTGACCCTATGTACAACAGCCCTAA
>NW_006399883.1:9343491-9345998 GCF_000299155.1 Elephantulus edwardii
GTCCTCCTTTGTTTCCAGCTGGGAGCTGGGGCCTGTCAGTCCTGTCAGCCACGAGGACCTGATGTGAGCCACCCTTTGCCATGTGTCCTTCAGATCCACACTTAAAGCAAGTGAGTAGGAGGTTCCTCTCTAACCCCTTGCCTATTTGTGGCTCTCTTCTGTGACACTGTCTACTGAAGGGGCCCAGCTTTCCACAGTGGAAGCAATGCAATTCTGACCTCCTTTATTACCTTTGGGTGGCAAAGGTAATAAAGTAAGACTTCCTTTTACTGACACAGTCCCTAAACTGGCAGCAATAGCTGTCCCAGTAATTTTGGCCATTCTCTGGTCTTTTCTCTTCCCTCTAGATCCCAGTTGTTAAAAGAGGGATAAACTTAAATATATAACAAATCATTTTGAACAGTATAATCTTTTAAGTTTAAGGCTAGAAATATTATCAATATGATCATTTCCAATCCAGAGACACATGTTCCATTGCAGTCTCTATTTTCCATAAATGGTTTTGGTAAGAAGAATATTATAAATGTGAACACAGTTCCACTATTCCTCCTCCATGCAATGATATAGTGTTATTAGCATGGGCAGTTATAAATCCATTGCCTTCCTTACTCTAACGTAAATTTTTTTAAATTTAAATTTATTATTAGTTTCATTAAAAATTTACAGAGACTTTGGATTTCCATTCATTCATTGTTGTGCTTTTCTCCCCTCCCAGTCCTCCCCCCCAGAATACCACCCTCTTGGAAAAGTAAAAGAAAAATTCTTTCATTGTATTACAAACCCTCTCCCAGATCCACTCCACCATGTGGCCTTCGCTGTAGACTCCTGTCATGACAAAAATACCTGATCAGATATCCCTTTTAAACAGTTTTCTCCCTCATCAGTTTCAATGTAGTATACATTATTGAACCCATCTTTCTCAGTCTCTTCCCAACCCCAAGGTCAGTCCTGTTTCACAACAGTGGCACCATGCAGTATTTGTCCTTTTGTGACTGAGATACTTTACTCAGCATAATGTCCTCTAGGGTCACCCATTTTGAATAATATTTCATGAGTTCCTTGTTTTTCAATGCAGCATAGTATTCCATTGTGTGAATATACCACAGCTTCTCTAGCCATTCATTTGTTGATGGGCACTTAGGTTGTTTCCAACTCCTTGCTATTGTGAACAAAGCCGCAATAAACATGGGTGTGCATATATCTGCTTGGATGTCAGTCATGATCTCTTTGGGGTATATTCCCAGTGGTGGAATTGCTGAGTCAAATGGTATCTCTATTTGCAACTTTTTGAGAAAGCACCATACCGCCTTCCACAGTGGTTGCACCATTTTACACTCCCACCAACTGTGCATAAGGGTTTCTGTTTCTCCACAACATCATCAGCATTTGTTGCTTTCTGTTCTGTTAAATTTTGCTATTCTGACTGGGGTGAGATGATATCTCATAGTTGTATTGATTTCCATCTCTCTTAGAGCTAGAGATTTTGAACATTTCTTCATGTGCTTGTTAGCCATCTGAATGTTGTCTTCGGTGAAGTGCCTTTTCATATCCTGTGCCCATTTTTTCTATTAGATTATTTACCTTTAACTTGTTGGGATGCTCAAGTATTTTATAAATTCTGAATATAAGACCCTTATCTGGTATGTTATTACCAAATACTTTTTCCCATTCGGTGGCTTCTCTTTTTACCCTGTTGGAGAAGTTTTTGGATGTGTATAGGGATTTGATTCTTAGAAGATCCCATTCATCTACTTCATCTTCTCCTATTGTAGGTTTTTCAGGATTCTTGGAAGACTCTTTATGTTGTGGATTAGGACTTCTAGTGTTGTTCCTAGCTTTTCTGTAATGAATTTTATAGTCCTTGGTTCTAGTCCTAGGTCCATGATCCATCTTGAGCTGGTTTCTGTATATGGAGTGAGGTGTGGATCTTGCTTGAGTCTTTTGCAGATACTTTTCCAATTTTGCCAACACCATTTGTTAAAAACGCTGTCGTTTCCCCACTTAACTGATTTCATCTTCTTGTCAAAAATCAGTTGATCATAGATAGATGGGTTGATCTCTGGATTCTCAATTCTATTCCATTGATCTATGTCTCTGTCATTGTACCAGCACCATGCTGTCTTTACCACTGCAGCAGTGTAGTAGGATTTGAAATCAGGGAGTGAGATACCTCCTTCCTTTCTTCTATTTTTAAGGAATTTTTTGCTTGTTGGGGCTTCTTTCCATTCCAAACGAAACTGGACATTGACTTTTTCTATCTCGTTAAAGAATGGATTGGTATTTGTATTGGGATTGCATTAAACGTGTGAATTGCCTTTGGGAGTATTGCCATTTTCACAATATTGAGTCTTCCTATCCATGAACAAGGGATATTCTTCCACTTCTCAAGGTCTTTTTTTGTTTCTTGTAATGTTGTGTAATTTTCTTTGAATAGATCCTTTGTGCCTTCTCGTTAACTTTATTCCCAAGTATTTAATCTTGTGATTAGCTATTGTGAAAGGTATTGT
>NW_006399883.1:9349518-9379943 GCF_000299155.1 Elephantulus edwardii
GAGAAGAGTATTGAGGGTACCATGGACTGCTAGGAAAACAAAGAGATCATCCTGGAAAGAGTCAAACCAGGCTGCTTCTTGGAGGCAAGGATTCTAAGGCTCCATCTAACATACTTTGGACATGTTGCAAGGAGGGACAGGTCCTTGGAGAGGGACATCATGCTTGGTAGGGTGGAGGGACAGCACAGAAAGGGAAGGTCCACTATTACGTGGATTGATTCAGTGACTCAGGTAATCAGGGTGGGTGTATCGGAGATGGTGTAATTGGCACAGGACAGAGCCGGCTTTAGGGATGTTTTTCAAAGGGTCGCTGAGTTGCAAGCGACTCGATGGCACATAACAACAACACGAACTGTTGTGATGTTGCCTGATTCATGTCTTATTCGAATTTGTTTCTTCTTCTTTTCTTTTGTGAGTTTTACTAGTGGTTTATCAATCTTATTGATCTTTTCAAAGAACCAACTCATAGTTTTGTTGATAGTTTTTCAATTGATTTCTGTTTTCTCTTTCATTTATGAGGTCAAGTTGGTTTATTGTGTGCTTTAATTCTTCAGTATCTCTGTTGAGTTTTTTTCTCATAGTTTTATCTTTTCTTGAGAGGGGTGTATTGATGTCACCAAGCACAGTAGTTGAGTTGTCTATTTCCTTTTTCAGTTTTGTTAATGTTTGATTTATGTACTTTGCTGGTCTTTCATTTGGTGCATAACTGTTGGGCATCATTGTGCACTTACCGATGTATTTGCTGTAGTATATACATTTGGAGGAGTAAAATTAAAGGTCAGAGGTATTGAACTTACATGTTATTGCTAATTTATTCTCCAGAAAGGTAGTATATTCATACTTTCACAATTATTTTCTAATTGTAGGTATTATTAATCTTTATAATCTTTCCAAAATGATAGGCAAAAATTCTTATTTACTTAATTGTCTGTGAGGTCAAATAAAGTGTGTAAAATTCTTTGGTGTTATGTTTTTATTTTTCTTTTATCTTCCACATGTATTTTTTGGTACACAAATATTCATACCTATTAATATCTTCCTTGTGAATTGTGGCTTTAGCATGTAAAGTGTCCTTTATTAGTCCCATTTTGGTCTGAATTCTACTTTGAGGTTTCCTTTATTGAATTCTACTTAGAGGTTTCTGTTATTGCTCAGAAATTTTAAATATTTATGGAGTGAAATCTTTCAGCCTGAAGGTAACTTGTTTCTCCCATATTTTGCTTTCTTTTATTTTTTTTTGAAGGGAAAAAGTAAAGATTGATACATCCCAAAAGGATAGACCTCCCTCCTTGACAGAAAATATGGAGTAGAGCCCGCTTTTTTGTAGGTTACATTTGGTTTGTTTAACTTGCAGTTACATTTTTGTATTTTGTAGGAGTTGTGAGAAATTGAAGATCTAATTTGCTTGCCATATTTCATAATTGTCTGTTTTTTTGAAATGTCACTTTCATTAAAATGGTATTCTTTATACATATTCTGTCTTTCAGTTCTTTCGATCGTTGTTTATTGCCAGTATCAGATGTTTAAATATTTTTAGTTTGTGAAAAACATACAAAGAGAAGTAGACAAAACAGTACAAGAATAAAATAAAATAGACTCACATTGACCTTTTGAGATATATATATATATATATATTTATGTTGTTGTTAGGTGCCGTCGAGTCATAGATGACTCATAGTGACCCTATGAACGAAAGGCCTGAGCACTATTCATGAATAGAGTTTCCGGAGGCAAGCTGTTTCAGAAGTGGATATATATATTTATTCTTGTTAAGTACCATTGACTCAATGACAACTCCCAGGAACCCTGTGAACAACAGATTTGAACCTGCGCTGTCGTTCATCATCCTCTTATTTGTTGGTGTGCTCAAGCCCATTGGAACAGTCTCTCTGTCATTCCATCTTGCGGAATGTTTTCCTTTCTTTCCTTTGACCTTCCACCTTTTCCAGCTTGATGTCTTTTCCAAAGACTCGGCGCTCGGCACCATCCTTGCCTCTAAGGAGCATCCTTCATTGCACTTTCTCTCAAGATAGGCTTTTCTTTTGTCAGCTATTCAATATTCTTCTCCAACACTATACAGTAAATATGTTGCCAGCATGATAGTCTTAAATACTTATCATTTTCCCTTATAATGGAAAATATTAATATTTTTATACCTGAAAATATTAATAATTCCTAATATCATCCGTATTTCTTCTTTATTTTTATTTTATACTGGTTTATTTACAAAGTTTATATACCTTGTTTTTCTCACCAGATCTAATGTGAATGTACCATAATTTCTCAATCTGTTTGATTGTGGGTGGGCATTTTAGGTCTTTCCATGTTCTTGTGGTGGTAAATAATGCTGCTGTGAATGTTGGTGTATAAGTTTCCGTTTGTGTCTCAGTTCTTATTTTTTCGGAGTATATTCCAAGTAGTGCAATAGCTAGGTCATATGGAATTTCTATCTTCAGCTTTTTGAGGAAAACATCAAACTGCCTTCCAGAGTAGTTGTACCATAATCCATATATTTTTATAGTACATGTCAGTACCCTAGGAGCCCTGCTGTTGATCTCCTTACCAAAACGTCAGTGGTTTGAATCCACCTGCTGCTTTCTCTGGAGAAAGCTAGGCAGTCTGCTCCCCAAAAAGACTTACAGAGTTGGAAACCTGATGGAGGGTTAGCATGAGTCGGGCTGCTTTGCAGTGAGTTTGTATTGGTTTTTGGGACATGTGTGTGTTTGGTTATCTCAATACTTTTTTTAAAAAAAAAATTAATTTCTTGACTTTCGTAGAAGTTTTAGGATCATGTTGTTAAGTGTGCATATTGTGTTTTCTAGAAATGTGTGTACAAGCCTAGTTCATCCCTGTGCCTTTAGCTATGTGAGAATGACAGTTTTTTATTGAGCAGCTAGATCTTTAGTTCTGGATGGGTCCTTCATCGTGGCAGAAGTGCTAGAAGGTAATGTATCTTCTATTGGGTCTCCTTGCAATGCTTGCTTTGGAAACCTAACCTCCATGCTGTGAGGATACTCTGCAGCCTGGTGGGAAGGCCGAGTAGAGTTGATGAGCCAGGTCCCTGCTGAGATCCGGCCAACAAGTTAGCACCCCCAGCAGAGAAGGGGGAGATCTGATTCCCAGCTGTTAATCCACTGCAACTGACAGAGATGCGCTGTCTCCACCAAATTGTCTATTAGAGGAGCAAAAGAAATGTCCGTATAAATCACTACATTTTAGAGTGGTTCGTTACATAGCACTAGATAACTGGAACAACAGTCAAAAGGTAAACACTAGATATTTTGATTGAGATTGTTTTGAATAAGTTCTAAATTCACTGGAGAAAAATTTTCATCAGCATGAGCTTTCCTACCCATGAGCCTTTCTACCTGGAAGTGTGAGGTGTGTTCTCTACTCTCCATGACTTCCCTTACATCTTTAAAATGTGTCATAGAATTTTCCACAAAAGTCTTGAATTTTTATTGTTCAATTTCTCCTTTTTTAAAAAAAAATTTGTTCTAACGTAGTATCTGGAGTAATTTAATAATTGTGGACTTTTATTCATAAAAGTAAAATTGGTCTGTAATATTTTTTGTGCTGTATTTGTTTTGTTATCGCTTTTTTATTTTAAACATCCATTTTAAGGACATTCTAACTAAAATAGAGATAGTGCCATAAAACATAAGCTAGCCTCTCTTTTTTTTAAGAGGAGAAGCTCTTGAAATAACATTTTCTTTTCTAGTTCTTAATCTAGTCAGGTGTTTAGATCTCATTTGGGTTTTCAAATTTGTTAGTAGTATAGTAGTATAGTAGATTGTTTGAAAGGGCAAACTTTGGAGCCTCACTGTATTTAAATTCATTTTTATTTAATGTGCAAGATGTGGGTTATGTCCTTCCCCATTCCCCTGTTGTTTTGTTTTGTTTTTTTCCCCACAGAAAGCTATCCACTTATCCTGAGCCTTTATTGAAAATACCACCTTTCCTCTGAAATGCCTTGGCATGTCATCACAACCTACTGGCCACATATGTGTGGGTCTGTTTCTGAATGTTATTTTCTATTGATGTATTTTGCTCTCTTTATAAAGTCCTTTTCTTTCATGTAAATTTTAGAATTTCAATTTCTCTCAAAAAGCATACTAAGATTACACGTATAAATCAGTTTAGTTAATTGAGACCTTGACAATACTGAGTTTTCTGATTTGTGAACTGTATCTAGCTCTTCATTTCTTTGAAAACAACAGAAACAATACCATAATAAATAAGTCACTGCTGTGGAGTCAATTTCAAGTCATTGCAACCCTTCATTGGGTTTCTGAGACTGTAATCGTATGTTAAGAGACCACTTACTTTTCTCCCTTGGAGCAGCTGCAGGTTGATTCTAAACTGTTGACTTTTCCATTGGTGCTTTCCAGTCACCTGTGACTCACAGTGACTTTATGAACAGTGGATCTGAACCGTGATATTCTGTGCCATCCGCACCACCCCAGATACTCGAGCCGTTTGTTACAGTCCCTCTTGTTGAGGGGTTTCCTCTCTTTCACTGACTCTGCCCTTTTCCCAGTATGATATCTGTTTCCAAGAACTGATCCTTCCTAACAAAATGCCCATAATATATGAAACGAATTTTCACCATTGCTGCCTCTAAAAAGCACCTTTGTTGCACTTTCTCCAAGACATTTTGTGGCTAACAACCCACTACGTAACAAAACCACCTGGCTGGCTCCTTCTTCATTTATTCACAGAATTCAAAACTCACTGGCAAGAACCTGTACTACAATCCCAGAGGGGCACAGTTCAAACCCACCAGATGCTCTGCTGGAAAAAGAGGGACAATCTCCTCCTGTACCAGTCAGATCTGATTTGACTGTACATACAAAAAAAAAAAAAAAATTAAATTAAAAAGAAAAAAACAAATTCACTGTCATCGAGTCAGTTCTGTCATACTGCAACTCCCCTTTGGGTCTCTGAGGCTGTAAATCTCAACAGATGGAGATGACTTATCTTTCTCCTGTGTTGCTACTCTTGGATTTGGACTTCTGGAGATGCTTAGAGTTAGCAGGGAAACTCACACGAACTATGCTGTCAGAGCTCTCATTTTTTTTTAGATCTCCTTTATTTTCTCCCAGTGATGTCTTGTAGTTGTCATTGTGTAGATATTGTACACTTTGACAAGTGTACCCCTAAGTATTTAATGTTTCTATGGTATTTTTTTTTTTACATTTAAAAAAAATTAATTTAAATGAAAGTTTACAGAGACTTAGGGTTTCCAGTCAGTCATTGTTGCACTTTTCTCTCCTTTTCTATGGTATTTTTAAAAAATGTAAATAAATTTCTGATTGATAATCACTATTGTATAGAAATGTGATTGATTTTTTTTAGTTTGCCCATTTATACTTCATCCTTGCTAATACCATTTATTCTAGTAACATTTTTGTAGATTCCTTGAAATTTCCTAGAATCATGTAGTGTACAATTTAAGAGTTTCACTTACTGTTTTTTTCTGGTTGCCTTATTTCAGTAGCTGGAATCTCCAGGAAAGAAATGGTGAGAGTGGAATCCTTGGCTTTGCTCTTGATCTCAGGAGGAAAGCATGCAGTCTTTCACCATTAAGAATGATGTTAGCGGTGTGTTTTCATAACACTCTGTATTGGTTATTTGTAGTTTTCTGAAGATTTTCTCTAGAGTGGATGTTGGATTTTGTTCTGCATTTGTTGAGATAATAATTTGATTTTTTGCTTGTAATGTGTTATATTAAATCACAATCAAAATAATGAATTTTGCAAGGCCATTTGATGTCTGTTTGATATCATTTGATTACAACTCAGTGACCCTGTGAACAAAAGATCTGAACCCTGTTCTATCCATGCCATCCTCACACTTCCTGTCACACAAGAGCAGCAGTCACTTTGTCAGTCCACATGATTGAGGGTTTTCCTCTCCTCCAGTGACCCTCCACCCTTCCCAGCATCATGTCCTTCTTCAAGGTGTAGCCCCTCCTAGCAACATGCCAAAAGTATGTGAACTGAAACTTCATCATTTTTTGCCTCCAAAGAACACTCTTTCTGCACCATGTCCAAGACATATCTATTTGTTCCCTTGGCCAACCATTGGATGTTCTGTGCTCTTCTCCAGCACCACAGCTCAAAGGCGTCAATTTCTCTTCTGTCATCTTTATTTATTGCCCAATTCTCAGATTCATAGCAAGTAAAGGAAAAGATCATGGCCTGTGTCAGATCCATCATAATCCTCAAACTGACCTCATTACTCCTCAGTAATTTGGAGACCTAACTGTAGACTTTCCCAGTGCAATTCATCTTCTTCTTCTTTCCTGATTTCCTGACTACTGGTACTAAGGTGTTAATTGTAGTAGTATTTTCAGATCATTGTGTCTCATTTGCCAAAATTTTTCTCAAGCATTCTTGCCATTGTATTCATGATGGGTGTGAGTCTGTAGTTTTCTAATGCTTTTTTGGGTTTTGTTTGCAAAATACTCCTTTATTAGTTTTCTAGGATGATTTGTGTGGAATTCTTTCTTCCTTAAATGATTCCTGGAACTCACTAGTAAAATCACATCGTTTGCAGTTGGATTTGAGAGAAAACTTTTAACTTGAAGTTCAATCCCTTTAATAGATATAGGACTGTTTGCATTATCTATTTCTTACTGAGCTGTGTATTAACTTTTGTTTCTTTATAGATCTTTAGGCCTCGCTTTGCTAGCTCAGCTTGGTCTCCTCCTTAAGAGCCACTCATCCTTTTAATGTGTTGGTTGCCCACTCTGAATATTTGCTCCTGAGATTTCATTCAGAACTTTTTGAGAGTCACTCTTCTCCCTGCATCTGTTCAGAGAGCTCTCTTCCATTACAGGGGTACTCATTGTACTGGTGAGGGCTCATTCTTGGGGCTAGTGGTCCGCACCATCAGCTTTATTGTTCACCAGAGAGATTTTCACTTCCCCTTGGACCTAACCTGTGATGGACCAGCATTGTGATTCTGATCTGGTCTTTAATGTCCCTGGAGCTGAAGACTGCTATCCCCTCCCATCCTCTGATTTCCCTTTTCTGGCGGAATACCCCTGGACTCCTACAGAGCTGGTATCACACGATTCTTGTTGTTGTTTGATGCCGTCGAGTCGTAGATGACTCATAGCAACCCTATGAACATGCCTGAGCACTGTTTGTACATAGAGTTTCCAGAGGCAAGCCATTTCGGAAGTGTATGCTGCTCCTGCTTCCAGGCTTGATTTAGTCGGGAAGCTCCAGCCAACACTGTCCACCATGGGTACCCATTACCACAATTGGCACATCACTGTCACAGACTTCAGCATCACAGCAACCACGAGTTACCTCTGTACAGCAATGCACAAACCAGTGCTATACCGCCTAGAAGAATGTTTCACACTAGCATGCCAAAAATCTCGAGTTCAGTATACAACATTTTGTTAAGTTACTGTTGAATACTTGGTTATAGAATGTGATTTTCCTCTGAATCGGCTATATACATTTAAGGAGTGTAAGGGCTAGTTATAGTATGTGCTCTGGTGGCATTCAGTGTTACATGGTGAGCCACTAACCTAAAGGTCAATGATTGAACTCCACCAGATTCACTGAGGCAGAAAAGTAGGTAAGTCCCTCATCCACCTTAGGAAGATGTACAGCCTCAGAAACTCTGTAGAGGCTTACTGTGAGTTGGAACTGACTTGACAGCACTGGGTAAGATTGCAAAAAAGTAAACTGTCTGTGTTTCCAGTTTTCTTGGAAATGCTTTTGGATTTGAAGAGAACTAGAAACTGTCCTGTTTTGCTCTTCTGTTCAGGGTGACTTCCCTGGCAGAGCACTTCCCTAGCAGGCTGTGTGTTGACTTGTATGGCCAGTCTAGCCTGTTGATGCTTGTTAATCAGTGTGGCCATGAAGAAGTGCTGGGCTGTCCACTTCTCTTAAGTCAGCACTGTAAGCTGCCTTGGTCCTGGTGTAGCTGATGGCAGCATCAAGACTGGAGTGGCCCTGGAAGCTAAGGGCACACAGCACTGTGGTGCAGGGCTCCTGGGAAGTGAGCTGGGGAGAGTCAGCCTGCATGAAAGAAGCTGGGTTGGTCACGGGACGTGTAGGGCTGTATTAACTACGTTAGTCCAGAGATTGTGGAGAAATACTAGGTTGCCCAAAAGATTATATCACTGTGGGCCACTGAAGCTGGCGAACACTCAGAGTCTCTATCTGTGGAATTAGAGTGACCATAAGCCTTGGTATTGTGTTTTGAAGTAGTGCACATTAAAGGGCTCAGCACTAGGTGTGGCATAGTGCACCTGCAGGCAGCGATCACTTGGTTGCTGTTTTTTTCAGTGTTTGCTGTGTTCGATGCCCTGAGGCTATTCCTATGAAGCATCTTGGCCATAGGCTCTCTATTATTATTGGACAGTTTTTGCTGAGTAGCTAATGGGCATTGATAAACGTGCTTTCACAGTGACTTATTTATTTTTAGGATACTGAAGTGTATAAAGCTACAGTAAAAGATGACCTCACCAAATGGCAGAATGTTCTGAAAGCTCATAGCTCTGTGGACTGGTTAATAGTGGTAGTTGAAAATGATGCCAAGAAAAAAAACAAAACCAACATCCTTCCCCGAACATCTATTGTGGACAAAATAAGAAATGATTTTTGTAATAAACAAAGTGACAGGTAAGTGTGTCTTTACTTTTACCTCATTTGACTAATCTCTAGATGATAAAAATTACTAGCTTTTTGCATAGTGCTAAACCCTCCCTGATCAGGGCTTTTGAGAGCAGGTGGACTGTGCCTAACACATGAGCTTGTCATGGGGCTGAGAAGACCACCAAGTTTTTGTCCTTATAAAGTTGCTAGTTGTGCAGGTAGAAGACCATGTAGGTAGTAATTGCTGAAGTGTGTCGCTTGGATGAGAGGATGCTGTGATTATGTGACTGCGGGGGAGGAAAATCACATGGTAGATCCTCTTTTTGAAGGTGAAGGGCTTTAGCAGATGAAGGACTTTGAAAAGTCTTGGCACTCCCTGTGTAGAGAAAGATTCCTTCATCTTCAGCGCTGCAATCCTTTGTTTTGTTTATTTGACTTAATACCTATTAAGAGTTGCTAAGAATAAAAGTTATGAAAGGCCAACTTAAACATCTTGAGGAATGTTAGAGGGACCCCAGAGCTTTAACAGCTCATTCATTCCATGGGCTTGCTTCCTTTGTCTTCTCCGTGGTCTGTCTCTGTGATAATGCTCCCGTCCTTTGTCTTTGATGATAGTCCTGACTGCATTATTTCTTAGGTTGATGGTCTGTATCTTAGGCTAAGAGCTTGAGTAGACTGCTGTACTCTGGGCACTGGGCCAAGCCCTGGGAGTCAGTGCTGGTGACAGAATGAGGCGTGGTTCCTGCCCTGGCATACCATGCCCGTGTCAGGGATGGGTGTTAATCTAACACATGGTCATCGTTCCTGGGATGATCTCTCTGCACAGTGCTTTGTGAACCTGGAACAGGGTGGGAGGTGATTACAGATCTTTTGTAGAGGCCAAGAGAAGACTTCTCTGAGAAAGTGCTGATTGGGCTAACAAATAATGAGAAAGAATTAATGATTAAATATGGGGGGAAAATCCAGTGTCCAGAGTTTGGAGTGCCAACCACATAATGACACTAATGCTGTGTTGTTGGAGTGAATGTGTGACAGCTTTACATGTCAGTGTCAGCCCAGTGAGTGACTAGTTCTTCAGGTGGAAGAAACCACATAAAGGCAATTTACTTGGCCCACATAATACCTGGTATAGAGTAGTGCATGAACATGATTCCTTTATAGATTGAATTAATGACAGGTTTTTTGAGGGTATGGTTTGACATAGAAAAAAATTTAATCTGCTGAATTGTTCTTTTTAATTTTTTTTTCCCCGTGGAAGGTTAGTCACTTCATAACTCGATCATTCAAAAGGAATCTGTTTAACATTTTAACAAGATGCTACAAGTTTGGAGGCATTTTCTTCTCTTGGATTCAATTTTTCTACCACTTTTGGGTCTGAAAATAGAGTTGTTGAGTACTGTCAAGTTGGAACTAACTCAGCTGACCCTCCAGCATGTTTTCAGTGGCAGTTAGTCACACAGAAGGAGATTCCCCATCTTTCTCCCATGGAGAAGCTTGTGGCTTCAAACCACATGCATTCAGGATTGCAAAGCAGGTTCTTACCACTAGGTCACCAGAGCTCCTTTGAAAGTAGACTCCCCAAAGCTGAGGCAAGAGAACTGTTAACACAGTCTAATGACAAAAAGAGCAAATACTGATTAAAAAACATCTGAAGAGCCACACATCAAAACCAAATGGCCTCTGAATTTTAAAAAAATGTAATTAGGAATATATGTTCAAGATTTTAATTAAGGAAAATTTTATTAAGTGGAGCCTTTAAAAAATTTTAGTTCTAGAATAATTTTTTCTGTTTATTAACAGCTTTCGAGAGTAGAAATTAATGTTTCAGCTGAGCCCAGTTAGGTTTCTTTTTTATTATTGTGGTTTGGGTGGAGATTTACAGTTAAATTCCTTTTAATGATTATTCTTTATAGTAAGGTTTAATTTACTGAGTTGTTTTTAACATTTAGTCTTTTTTTTTTATTTGCAAATTTTATTTGCAAAGCTTCTTTGTTGTACAGAACATTTAGTCTTTAGTAGGTTAAACATTTTGATGTTCTTTGTTTTTAAAGCCATTTAGCAAATCTATGTGTTTTATAATTTTATAACTTTGAACTTAGTATGTCTGTGTCACCATTTATTTTATTATACAGTATACTTTCTAGCTTTTGAACATATTGAAATGCTTGGCTGTAAAGTAGCCTTCTGTTTGTTTAAACTTAAAGCGTGCTTATTTTTATTATAAACATTAAATACTCATTGCATTTAAACTTACTAGTGAAAATCAGTGAGAAAAATGAAAATGACTATTAACTCTCAGTATTTTGATAATGCATGTTTTCATACTTTTTGTATTTGCATATATAAAGCACATATATGTGCATATTTTGAAGTAATAATTTTATATAATGATTTGTACTTGTTTTAAAATTAATATATTACAAAAACTTTTCCACTATAGTGATTATATTTCTCTACCATTATTGTTAATGAGTATATAATATTCCAAAGTGTTTTATATATCATGTGTTATTTATATGATCCTCTACTGACTTTTTGTTATTTTAAACAAGAATATTGCAAACATCTTTCTAGCTGAGATAGTATTTGCATCCTTATTTGTTTCCTTAGGATAAGTTACTTGGTAAAGATTTTGTGTATTTTTCAGGCTTTTGGTAAGTATCTCCAAGCCCAAAGGCTAACTTGCTGCCAGGGCAGTAGAGGCCATAGTCGGGGGCTAGCTGTCCACCACTTCTCATATGAGGCTACGCAGGGGCCTGTTTTCTTTTGTTCATTGCTTTATAAGCTCTCTCCTAGATTTAACCCATCATACAAAGGGTGGAAAACCTATCCACTACTGTTGAGAATATTCCAACTTGTAGTGGCTCTATGGGAGAGAGATGGGACAGTTCCTCTCATTACGATATGTTATTTTTGTTGTTATGTGCCATCAAGTTGCCTGTGACTCATAGCAACCCTATGTACAGTAGCTCTGAAGTCTGCTCTATAGTGAGCCAGTGTCACTGTCTTCAAGAAATGTACCCCTATTATCCCAGTTATTGTGTCAGTCCATCTCATGCAAGGTCTTCCTCTCCTGCACTGTTCCTCCACCCTTCCCAGCATTATGTTCCTCTCCAGGGACTGTTCCCTCCTGGCTACGTGCCCAAAGTATGTGAGACGAAGCTTCAAAATCTCTGATTCCAAGTAGGTCTGGTTTTACCCGTTCCAGGATAAACCTGTTTATTTGCTTGGTAGTCCATGTGTGTGTTCAAAACTCTTTTCCTGCACCACAACTCAAAGGCATCAACTCTTCTCTCAACTCATCATTGTCCAGCTCTTTTACGCATAGCAAGTAATTATGAAGACCTTGGCTTGAACCAGATGCATACTAACATCATTGCTCTTTAGCAGTTTGGCAAGATCCCTGACAGCAGTTTTTCCCAGAGCAGTTAATCTTTTGATTTCTTGGCTGCTGGTACCAAGAGTGTTGATTGTGGACCTGAGCAAGCAGAAATTGTTTATAACCTCTAGAACCTGATTGAGGCTTGCTGTCAGTTGGAGCTGACTTGTTTGGCATTGGGTGATGTTTTTATGAGCAAAAGGGAATACTGGACACAGAGAAAATGAAGCAGTTAATTTTACTTCTTATTGATAATTCAGGTAAAAGATTTGTTAAAAGTATTGAAGCTTGTTGTTGTTGTTGCTATGTGCCAGCGAGTCGTTTGCGACTCATAGCGACCCTATGTACAACAGCCCTAAACCCTGCTCTGTCCTGTGCCAATTGCATTGCCTCTGACACACCCATCCCGATTACTCCAGTCACTGAATCAATCCACCTCATAGAGGGTCTTCTCCTCCTGCGCTGTCCCTCTACTCTATCCAGCATGATGTCCCTCTCCAAAGACCTGTCTCTCCTTACAACATGTCCAGAGTATGTCAGACGAAGCCCCAGAATCCTTGCCTCCAAGGAGTAGCCTGGTTTAATCCTCTCTAGGATAAATCTGTTTGTTTTCTTGGCAGTCCATGGTACATTCAATACTCTTCTCCAGCATCACAGCTCAAAGGCATCAACTCTCCTTCTGTCCTCCCTAGTCATTGTCCAGCTCTCTGATGCATAACAAGCGATTGCAAAGACCATGGCCTGTATCAGGTGCACCTTCATCTCCAAAGAGACATCGTTGCTCTTGAGTACTTTAGAGAGGTCCCTAACAGCAGACTTTCCCATCGCAATACGTTTTTTGATTTCCTGACTGCTGGTGCCAAGAGTGTTGACTGTGGAGCCGAGCAAACTGAAGCTGTGAACAATCTCAATCTCTTTGCCATCCATCCTGATGCTACTAACTGAAGCTTACAATATAAATCATATAAAAGTATTTCTGATTGGAGATTTAGTCAAAGACATTCCAATGCCTATGACCAAGGATAATGAAAGTATCTTTCCATACATGGTTAGAGACTTGTTGCTTTTTTGAAATCTATTGAAAATGTTTTTACAGTTTTATGCATTTGAGATTTTTACACTATGGTTACCAAGTCTTTTTGTAGTAAATTATATTAGCATCTATGCTAACTCTTGGCCTCAGCATGTATTTATTACTTGTTTATCCTGGAGGACCTCATGAGAGGCAGATCCCTGAGAGAAAAATTGTTTACAGTCAGTGTGGGGGCAGAGAGCACAGAGCAGTTGAGGGAGAGGCTCATGGGCAGAGTGTCATCCAGGTCGTGAAGGGTGGGTTGTAATGTAAAGAGAGGTGTAAGTAGTTCAGTGGGCTTTAACCGAGGATAGGAACAGTTAATGCAAGACTCCCGTTTGGATCCATATTATAATAATTCTGTGTGCCATGGTAAGAATCTAAATTCAGACCTGCCACTTGAACAAGGGAAACCAGCAGAAGCTTCTGGAAGACATTTGGGATGGGGGTGGGGCAATGGTTTGACTCAAATATGATCACTTTCTTTTTTATTTTTAATAGTTTTTATTGTGATTTTAACAAAAATTTACAGAAAACTTTGATTTCCATTCATTCATTGTTGCACATTTTCCTCTCTAACCGCCTTCCCTAGTTAGCTTTTCTCTTTAAAAATTTCATTCATTGTTGCACAGTCGCTGACCCCTCCATCCACTTTACTATGCACTTCTTATTCTAGACTGTTGTCATGATCACTTTATTTTTCAAAGAACCCTGGAGGCAGTGTCTATTTAATGGTCAACCTGACTCCCCTCCCTTCCTTCTAGTCCATCCTGTAACCTTCCTTCCTTGGGATTTTTCCATCACATACTGCTCTTGTGGCATCAAACCATTTTAGGGTGAGAGTTGTTTCTAGTATCAATTCTCATGGCATACTTAATATTTTTCATTAATTAAAAGAAGGAAGGAATGAGAGAGGGAAGGGAGGGAAGGAAGAAAGTAAATGCACTCCCTAGGACATGAGAGCTGCTGAGCTGCTTTGCTGGTGGTGGAGTTGTTTCCCAAGGAGGCCGTTCATGTCTTTACAGGTGTGTCGTGCTGTCCGACCCCTTGAAGGACTCTTCCCGAACTCAGGAATCCTGGAATGCCTTCCTGACCAAACTCAGGACGTTGCTTCTCATGTCTTTTACCAAAAACTTAGGCAAGTTTGAAGATGACATGAGAACCTTGCGGGAGAAGAGGACTGAGCCTGGTTGGAGCTTTTGTGAATATTTCATGGTTCAGGTACATTGTTAATCACAAAATGAAATAATTTACTTCTTTCCTTCTTATTCCTCCTTTTCCTCCATTTGTCTTTCTTTCTAAATAAGACAGCATTATCATGACAATTTGAGAAGCTGGAACAGAGGTTCAGCTTTTGGCATTTAAAGCAGAAGATCAGAGATGCTCTCCTGGGTGACTGTATCATTAGCTTCCCTACTGCTTAGGGGCTTGGCATCTAGCCTTCTTTTGAAAATAGCCTCATCCTCAGGGTAATCTTGGTTTTATTAGTCTCAAGGGTACCTTTTGGGTTGTGTAGTATGGAAATGAATTAGATGGAGGAGCCATAACTGTGGACGGTAATGAGCGTGATGGTAGTAACTTCACTTCATTGAGTGTTCACCACATGCCAACCACTGTGCTTAAAACTTCCTGCAGCCATTTCCTGGATAGTTTTATTTGATAACCTTTTGTTCTGGTTAATCACCTTAAACGTATTTCTTTATTGTAATTTTTTTAAACGTTTGAGTTTTCAAATTGTAGTTCATAGCTGTTTTTCTCTTTTAAGAAAAAAGACATTTGTTAGGTCTTCACATTGGACTCAAGGAAGGGACCAGAGAAAGAAAGGAATCTAAAGAAAGATTATTCAAGTGGCCCCTGGGTGGGATTCCTGGTCTAGAGAGAGAGAGACATAGACTAGAGAGGAAAGCTGCACCCTAAGGTGGATTAGGGCAGGTTTTATAGTAAGAGTCTTTAGGGAGGGGAGGTAAGGACATTGCATTGTGGTTTAGCCAGGTAAGGAAGGGCTCTCCATGGTAGTTTAGTCAGATGGCTAAGGCTGTTCACTCCCTTTGTTGACATGTTCATATTCTTTGAATCCTTCCTTCTCCCTTTGACCTTGGTCTGGGCCTGACACTTTAACAAAAGGATGCTGAATTGGTGAGCGCTGGTGGCCTAGTGGCAAGAAGTGGCACTGCAGTTCTCAAGGTGTGCAGTGTGAATCCTCCAGATGCTCCTGTGCCAGTCGGATCCAATTCGACAGTACACCAAATTAAAAATAAAGAACTAAATAAAAAGAATTAAAAAAAGGGGAGGGGATGCAGAATCAATTACTTTTGTGGAAGGAACCACCTCTAATACTATAGTGTCAGTGTACCTTTCAGGGTTTCTTGTTAACTATCCCTACTATCTTTTGACTGAAAAAGCATGCTTTTGATAAGTAAATATCTTTTTTTTCTATAATTATATTTTATTAATTTTCATAAACATTTACAGAGATTTTGGGCTTCCACTCATTCATTGTTGCACTATTCTCTCTACCCTCCTCCCAGTTTGTTCTTGTCCAAATGCCACAGTGCTTGTCAAAGCCAGTTCTGATTAATCTTCTTTGTCAGTGTATCCTTTGCCATTCCCTATCACTCCTCCCTGAGAGAGACTTCACCCTGAGTCATAAGGAAAAGGGGATGGCGTATTCTCTTAGCTACTTCCTGCTGAAAAGGGTTGCTGTGGGTTTCAGGGTGAAGATCTTCTCTCACTACTCTAAAGGGCCCCTTTGGCAGTAGGAAACATATAGACTATTATGGAGATTGATTTTGGAATTCAGATGCACTCTTATTGATTGTGCTTGGCTGTACATGTACATATCCTTCAAGATGTATCATGGGGGTGTTGCAACCTAGAAGACACAAATTTGACTAACAAGTTATAAGTACATGAGTCCAAAAATTATGGAAAAGTAAAAGAAAAGATTCTTTCATTGTTTTACAAACCCTCCCCCAGGTCCCCTCCACCATGCAGCCCTCGATCTAGTCTCCTGTGATGACAGAAATACCCAGTTACATCTCTCTTTTAGACGGTTCTCTCCCTCCTCTGCTTCAGTGCAGCATACATTATTGAACCCATCTGATAAGTAAATATCTTATGCATGAATGAAAGAGCTCTGATGACATAGTGGATTAAGCTGACCCCAAGGACTGCTGACCAGGGACCCTGAGGTTCCATGGGACAAAGATGAGGCAGTCTGTGCTGATAAATAATTACATCCTTAGAAACCCTCTGGTGCAGTGCTCCTGTGAGTTGAATTGACTTGGTGGCAGCAGGTTTGGTATTTTGGTTTTATGCCTGAACTAGTGAAGAAATGATGCAATGTGAATAAATAAAGGATGTTCAGGCTGAAGTTTTGATTTTTTTCCACCTCCTTATTATTATGCTTATGTTTCAGTAGTAGTTGGCACATTGCATTTGGTACATTTATGGGAATTTGAATGCTCGTAATTTTTTTGTAAGATTGGTCTCCTATAGACCTTTCAGATTACTCTGCCTTTCTTCCCTTAAATCTCATTAAGCTGAGTTTATTTTAGTTACAAAAAAGAATGAGGAAGAATAAATACATCCAGTGGTGTTGGATTGTGGTAAGAGATATTGGCATGAACTGATGATTTCATCAATGGAAGGATGGCTAGTATACTTACATATTTCTTTGCTCTGTTCAGCTTTAAAAAACAAACTCATTGCTGGCAATTTGGAACCAACTCATAGCTGATACACCAGTGGGTTTCTGAGACTGTAAGTCATACTGGTGGAGATTACCTATCTAGAGCTCACTGTCCAGTGCATATTCTAGAAGAAGTGGTGTATTAGTACCAGTAAGCATGTCCCTTACTGTGAGCAAGATTTTTAAACTATAATCTCCAATGAAAAGACTCAAAACTCTTTGGTAGACTGGTTGATTAGAGAGCTAGGCCAGAGAAAGTAGAAGATGAACCCAGAACATCTTTCAGGGGGCCTCAGCAACCTCTCAGATGAGTAGAACCCCTCTCATCTGACCAGATCCCCCAGCTCCACATCCAGATAAACTGGCCCACCCCCTGTCCCAGGCCAGCCATATTCCCTCACTCACCATAGCAGAGGAAAGAGCACCAATCAGGTGCCTGGTTCACCCTCTTCCACGGCTTTTGTTTTTCCTTTCATTTTTTTATTTATTACTTTTTGGATTTTTTTTTTCTTTTTTTGCTCTGGTCCATGTCCTCCTTTCCCCCCCATCCATATCTTTCACTTTCTTCGCTTCTTTCTAGCTTTCCCCCTTTCCTTTACATTTTTTTCCTCCTCCTTCTATTCTAATTCTCTTTCCTTTTGTATTCCTTTTTTTCAAAATTTTTCTCCTTTTTTTACTGTCCAGTCTCATTTTTAAAATTTTTTTTATATCAGTTTGCATATAAAATTTACATACCTTGTGTTTTGTTTTATTTTGGAGAGATTTTCTGTTGCTTTGTTTGATTTCCTTTTATTCATTTGCCCATTTGACAACAGCAGCATTACTAAGCCACAAATGCATCCCTTGTAGCTTCACCCATCAGACTAGGGTAAAGACAAGGCTGTGCTCCACCTAATCCTGTCTTCCTCACCTCCTCAATGCAGACAGCGAGCAGAGAACTGTGTGCACACCTCCATCATCTCCCAGACCCACCAGAAGATAGGAGATGAACCACACTAAGCATGACCAGATTAGAAGGTGGTGAAACACCTGTGCATGGCTCAATCAGATATATGAAAGTAAAATAAAGACTTCACGATGTCTTAGCGGCAACAGGATAACATAAGTCTAAAATTAGGTCAAAACTGAAAAAAGAAATTGAGTTCTGAAAATAAAAGGAGGCAATTTCTCTTGTAGAACATTAGCCATCAGTGTTTGCTGATAAAACAGGATACAACAGACACCTTAGAAGAGTCTTAAGACTGAGGAGTAAACAACCTCTAGAGAGTAGCTGCAGGAGAAAAGAATGGTGGACACTCATGCACTGCTTACATGTTGAAGGACTGTCCTGAGCATCTGACATAAATTAATCACCACACTAAAACTCGAGGTTCGGGCAACTTCCTTATGCAGATGAGAGAATTAAGGCACAGGTAGCTTTTTTACTTTGCCTAGCTTGCAGCTAGAAAATGTTGACATCTGAATTCGGGCCCAAAGTAAAAACCAAATCCACTCCCATCCAATTGATTCAGACTCACAGCAGCCCTGTAGGACTGAGTAAAACTGCCCTATAGGGTTTATAAGGCTGTAAAGCTTTACGACAACAGACTGCCCCTCTTTCTCTCATGAAGTGTTTGGTGGATTCAAATCCGGAAATGGGAATTCCTTGCATGTGTTCAACTCCCAGTTAGTAGAGGAGCACTCAGACCCTCTCTGTAAAGTTGACAAGTACACATGATGGGACTTGTTATCAAATATGTGCATGCTGACATTGGGGTGGGGGGTTGTATGTATGCATGTGTGCATGACTCCTATTCTTCACCATGCGCAGTGGAGGAAATCAGAAAGGAAAACAATCACCTGTGACTCATCTCTTTGCTTTCTCTTACCCAGCAAATGGTATCACATACCTGCATGCTCACTGAGTGCTGCCAGTTTGCAGTTTGGTAATGGGGAGTCAGTGAACACATAAAAGATGTGAAAAGTTAGAATAAAAATACACAAGAAAGTAATGCACAGGTGGCTGTGGAGTGCTAAGGTGTGATGTTAAAGGAAGGCCTTGCTAAGCAGGTGATACTCGAGCAAAGCACTGAGATCTTCCTTGAGTGACAAGTGAAGGAAAAGCAATGCAGGAGAGGCCTGGCATATGTAAGGGAGGGTGAGCAGGGTTGACAAGGCCAGCAGAGCAGGCTGAGGAAGCTACAGCAGGAAAGAGAAGTTGAGGAAGGTGCAGATTCTGACGAGGCCAACCAAACCCCCCTCCCCACATTAATTGTGTTAAATGCTGCCAACAGGTCAAGCTAGGTTTCAGAAAATTAGCTTGAGCTGTTCCTGTTCCTTCCCAGCACCCATCTCTGTGTGTGAGTGTGGGCATGCTATGGCCGTCACATCGGTTTGTACCTGACATTGCTTAAGCACCTTTGACAGTGAGGGGAGAGGGAAGACAACTATGCAGCATTTCATGAAGTTGATTGATGTTTTTGCTTTTTTGAACTTGTTAACTAGGAGGAACTTGCCTTTGTGTTTGAGATGCTGCAGCAGTTTGAAGATGCCCTAGTGCAGTATGATGAACTGGATGCCCTGTTTTCTCAGTATGTTGTCAACTTCGGTGCTGGCGGTGAGTTGGGACACTTAGACTCTTTCCAAGCCTGGTTATTCTCTTTCAAGGAGTTGAGAGCTGTCATTTATTTATGTGATGATTATGAATTGTTGTACAAATTTCCTCAGTTTCTATAGCAAATAAGGTAACTCTGGTGGTGTAATTTCTAGGAAGTTTTGCCTCTCTGGCATTTTGAATTCCCAAGTGGCTTCTCAGCTTCTGAAAACCCTCTGGTGGATCAGCTATGAGTTGGTTCTAGTTTGGAAGCAGTGAGTTTTTTAAAAGGAAATGAAATGAGAACTAAGAATCAATTCACATTCATAAGAATCTTAAGTATAAAAGCATATTAAAAGGTTTGTTTTTTATTCCTCCAGATATAAAGTGTCATTTCCATAGCTCAGCAGCTGGCTAGTGATTCTTTCCTTTTGTACTGTCTTGTTAGAATTAAAATGAAAAATCTCTGGTTTTATTGGTGACTCTTCATTATATTTAGTGTACTTTGTTTACACTGAACTTTAATGACACCATTGTAATAGACATTCATTCTTTGGAGGCATTTGGATAACTTAAATGCCTTAAAGTTTAAAGACCAAACAAAAAACCTGAACTACAAAAGTATCACAGTGAAATATATATAAGAAAAAAAATGTATAATTATCCTCACTTTTAAAATGGCTATTTATTTTAATATTTTTGACAAGCAAGTGTTTTCCCTGTCTCCTGCTTTATTCCTGCCATTCTCGCTGTCCCTGCTCTCATGTGATTGACGTGGTTGAGTTAGAGCCAGGCATGAGATTTGTTAATAGGGGCCAAGGAGGAAACAAAAACCCACAATCAGTGGACTGGCTGCTTTCCAGAGCACCTTTCCTGGTGGTATTTTACTGACTGTCCCTTACCCTCTCAAATCAATCTTTGAATTGCTAATCAATGATTTTCTTCTGGAAAGGGACCACATTTGGCTGAGATGATATACCTGGATGCCTGCATCATCCTGTCTTCTGTAAATTTACCCTTTACCTGCCAGATACTCAAGTGTCCACTTCTAAAAACAACCCTGTCCCACATCTGTAGACCAGCCCCATCCCTAAAGGGACAGAACAGTGATTAGCAAGTGAACTTAGTTGTCATATTGCCATTCTTACATAAGGTCTCACAGTTCTAAGCAGGCATTTCAGTAGAAAGTGAAGTACCCACCATCAGCACCTTTTATCCTGTGTGTCTGTTTAGATGGTGCAAACTGGCTGACGTTTTTCTGCCAGCCGGTGAAGAGCTGGAATGGATTGATTCTCCGGAAGCCCATCGATATGGAGAAGCGAGAGCTGATCCAGAGGCAAGAAGCCACCCTGTTAGACCTGCGCAGCTACCTGTTCTCCCGGCAGTGCACCCTGCTCCTCTTCCTGCAGCGGCCGTGGGAGGTGGCTCAGCGCGCCCTGGAGCTGCTCCACAGCTGTGTGCAGGAGCTGAAGCTGCTAGAAGTGAGTCAGTCTATGCCCCAGCTCATGCAGGAAGCCTAGGCTTAGCCAAGCTTGCTTTTCCTGGATGCCTTTAATTTTCAGTCTGTTACTTGCACAATTTATCTTCATTACTAATTGTTCAATATGTAATTCCTACTCTCAGCTGAGTGGACTTCATGTTGATTCAAAGCAAGCCTCTTCGACCAGTTTCTTTAGATCAGTTCATCTCTTTTGAACATCAGTTTGACCTATAACTAGGTGAGCTGACTTCACCTAGTCATTCATCTGAGAGACACACAGAAGCTGAGTTTTATACATTGACATTTATTTTATTACACAACTGTATTTTCACATAAAGGTTTTCACATGAAAGTGTAGGTGACAGATGCAAGTGAACCATAGCAACTTGTGCCATGTTGATTCACGGCGAGGAGGTTAATGAAAGGTCTGCTGTGACAAAGTGTGAGAGTGTATGCCTGTGCTCACATATGAGAGAGGAAACAGTCCATGCTTTTAAACTTGTTAGTGACCTTTACGTTGTTCATCTGTGGTGAACTATTTGCCTTTAGAAATTGATTTGTCCAAGAACTGCTTGGCGGCCCATGCTGGGAAGGGACCATTCCTTTAAAAAGCAACAAGAAGAGTGATGGAGACACCCTGTCCTCACTAGCCAGGACTGACATGAAGATAGTATAATAGGGGAGCTCTGGTGGCCTAGTGGCAAGAAGCTGCGCTGCATCCTGAAGGTGCATAGTTTGAATCCATCAGATTCTCTCCTGGAGAAGGAGGGCAGTCTGTGCCAGTTGGATCCGATTCGATGGTATACAACAAGAGTAAAAGAAAATTAAAAAGATAGCATAGTAGCTGCCATTGGGGTTGTGAGTATCTAATGAGGTAGTGTGTAGGACGGGCAGTACCGTGCTGGCCACATACACAGCAACCCTGAAGGGATAGTATGTATTGCTCTTTTCCTTACTGATGTCTGGCTTGAGTATTTCTTTCAAAGGTAGAAAATTCCAGACTTAACTTGCCAGCATGATCCTGACACTTCAAGTCCTAACTTGAAAATTTGATTCTTAAAGCTTCTTTTATATTTTTGTGGAAAGTCTCACAATTCAAAAGTTGTTTTGTACTCTGGAGAACATTATGCTGAGTGAAATATCCCAGTCACAAAAGGACAAATATTACATGATGCCACTGTTGTAGAATGGGACTGTCCTTGGGGTTAGGGAGACACTGAGTAAGATGGGTTCAATAATGTATACTGCACTGAAGCAGAGGAGGGAGAGAACCGTCTAAAAGAGAGATGTAACTGGGTATTTCTGTCATCACAGGAGACTAGAGCGAGGGCTGCATGGTGGAGGGGACCTGGGGGAGGGTTTGTAAAACAATGAAAGAATCTTTTCTTTTACTTTTCCATAATTTTTGGACTCATGTACTTATAACTTGTTAGTCAAATTTGTGTCTTCTAGGTTGCAACACCCCCATGATACATCTTGAAGGATATGTACATGTACAGCCAAGCACAATCAATAAGAGTGCATCTGAATTCCAAAATCAATCTCCATAATAGTCTATGTGTTTCCTACTGCCAAAGGGGCCCTTTAGAGTAGTGAGAGAAGATCTTCACCCTGAAACCCACAGCGTCCCTTTTCAGCAGGAAGTAGCTAAGAGAATACGCCGTCCCCTTTTCCTTTTGACTCAGGGTGAAGTCTCTCTCAGGGAGGAGTGATAGGGAATGGCAAAGGATACACTGACAAAGAAGATTAATCAGAACTGGCTTTGACAAGCACTGTGGCATTTGGACAAGAACAAACTGGGAGGAGGGTAGAGAGAATAGTGCAACAATGAATGAGTGGAAGCCCAAAATCTCTGTAAATAAAATATAATTATAGAAAAAAAAAACAAAAACAAAAGTTGTTTTGTTCTTCTGTGCATTTAACTCTGCTCTCATAAATACATTTATGTCCATGAGGTCTGGACTGGCTCTGGTGAATTTGTTTTCCGTATTCTGATGGTGGCCAGATGGCAGTGATGAGCCTTCCAGTACATGAAGCTGTCAGCCCAAAGTGGTGTTCTTCCTAGCTGTCAGGCAGAGCACAGAGGACTTGAAATTGGTACTCAGTTTGTTCTTGGGCCAGGAAGATGTGTGTGGCTTTTAAAAACTCTGCTTATGTTTGTTAATCTTTTTTTAAAGGACAGGGCTCAAATCTTGCAAACCTTTTCGTGTGCATCTGATGAGATTTCTTTAGCTAGAGATGCTGGATTTTTTTGTTTGTTTGTTTGTTTGTTTTAATTGCATATTCTTGTAGCTTCCTAGTTGATTATCAGTCAGTTTTAGGTAGACGCTTACTTAAGACAAGGTAATGTGGTGTTCAGGTGAGACGGAGACAATCCAGCTCTCGAGTAGCCAGCCTGGAGATTATTGAATGTAACAGATCCATACCTCAGTCATGACTCCTTGTGGACCAGCATGGTACCTAGCCCTGCTGAAGCTCTTTTGAAAGTGTTTAAAAGTGGAAATTGTACTTAACTTTTTACAAATAATAGGTGATAGAGGTGAAAACTGTAAAGCATACTAATTTGGTATGAGTTCAGATTACTTCATTACAGAGTATTCATTTATCCTATAACCGTTTTAAAATTGCTCCTCCCTTTTCAGAGTTGACTTTATTCCCTGAAAATTTGGAAAATTATACTGTTTGTTTTAGTAGTAAGTTTCCTTTTGGTCTATAGTTTTCTTAGACATAGTTATACTGTAACTTATTTATTCAGTTATGTATGAGCATTTAAAAGGTTGCATTTGTAACTCTCTATCCTTTCACTGAAATATTTCTGCAGAAATTTGTACAAATAGAATTGATACATGTGTTTCATAATGAACCTATGTACAATAGCTTTGAAGTCAGCACTGTCCTGAGCCAGTCTCACTAACTCTGAGACACCTACCCCTGATACCCTACTCACTGAGTAAGTCCATCTCATCTGGGGTCTTACTCTCCTATGCTGACCCTTCACCCTTCCAGTCATGATGTCATCTCCTCCTGGAAACCTGCCCAAAGTATGTGAGACAGAGCTTCAAAATCCTTGCCTCCAAGGAGAAACTTGGTTTCACCCTCTCCAAGACAGACATATTTGTGCTCTTGGCAGTCTGTGATATGTTCAAGACTCTTCTCCTGCACCAAAATTCAAAGGCACATTACCAAATTACCTTCCAGAAAGTCCTTTTATAAAAATGATGCTGTGTTTATATTATCATTTTTGCAAGATGGTTAGGTGAGACAGGAAGATGCTTTCTAAGTCTTGGTGTTTTTGTTACAGTGATTGCTCATATTATCTATTAATTTTAAGACATTTGCCACAGCACTAGAGAAGTTTGGTGGTGCAGTGGTTAAATGCTCAGCTAACTGAAAGATTAGCAGTTCAGATCCACTTAGCAGTCTGTGGGAGGAAAACCTGGTGATGTGCTCCCCTACATATTACAGCCCAGAACACCCTGTGGAGCAAGTCTGCTCAACTCATCTCATTACTGTCAAGTCGGAACTGACTCGTAACTGACCTTTTTACTGGGTTTCTGAGGTTATAACTCACACAGGAGATTGTCTGTCTTTCTCCCTTGGAGCAGACAATGTATTCAAACCATCAGAGAGCTGTGGCCTTTGGGTTTAGCAGTGCAGTTCTTTATGTGCTACTAACTTCACCAGAGCTCACATCACAGAGATGAGTTAGTGCTTGGTTAGTTCAACAGATTTAAGCCCAGGTCTGGCTTAATCTGGCTACAGAACAATAACTTCCCCCCATATTTTCTAGAACTCTTATCTGACGAGGATAAATATGTAAATTGGTATTGCCACTTAAGAGAATCTTCTGTGTTTATCTGCTAAAGTTTATCGTATGAGCCAGCAGTTCCATTCTTAGCCCTGTGATCTAGCAGTTCCATTCTGAGAGAAACACATGGAAAATGAGTTCACCAAAGAATATCAGTAGGTTGTTTATAGCAGCTGTGAACTAGTGAGACCCTGCCTGATCTTTGGGTCTTTTCTAACTCTGCACAGATAAGTCAGTGCCCCTGTATTCCAGGCTGAAGATCCCTCTTGACCAGAGGGTTGAGTATAAATGAAATTTTTGGTAGTAGACACACAAGGCTACTCTAGGCAGTCTCTCTGGAACAGTCCCTTCCTGTGAAGGGTAAAGGAGCCTCACACCTGTCCAGGTAGCTCTCTTCTTTCTGTACATGAGCTGCTGCAAGGATTCCTGCAGAAGAGGGACTTTGGTGCAGCCCACATCCTCCAAAGTAAACTATTACGCAGAGGGCTATGAGGGTCTCTGAAATCTAAGAAGACTTCTTGGTGGCCATGGTAAATAACTGTCTACACAGCCAGCCAAACACTGCAGAGAACCAAAATACCCTTCAGCAAAGGAATGGATAAGTAACCTGTGGTGTATCTGTAGAAAAGTATAAAAACACACAAAACCTCTTGAAAAACTTAACCAGGTTGAATTTTACAAATGCTATGGGAATAAAAGAATTTGCATACAAAAGAGGACATATTGTATGGCTCATTTGTATAAATGTCAGGTAGCAGGTAAAAGCTACTGATACTGGTAGAAATTAGAGCAATAGCTAATTTAGGGTGATCACACAGACAAATACTATACACATAATAAAGATTGACTGAGCTGTAAATGTAAGATCTGTATGTACCTAGTTTTAGAAAAGAGATAATAAAGTGTTTCTGTGGTTACATTGTTTAACTAAATGTTTCATTCATAGATTTTTTCCCCATTATGTTTCCTACTTTCTTCATTCACATTTTATACAATCATTCCCAAACATTGTGTTTTATAAAATTAATCCCCATTGAATTATTCCCACCATTACCCAGTCTTTTCAGGTTCCTGCCAGATCCTTCCTATTTCCTTTAACCCTCCCTCCAACATCAGATTGTGTTATCTTGTGATTTCCTCCCTGCCCACTCTCATGCCTATGCTCCCACCCTTTTCCATGTTTATTGTCCCGTTAAACTTTGCCACTGCTACAGGAGTGAGATGGTATTGATTTGCATCTCTCTAACTGCCAGGGATTTTGAGCATTTCTTCCTGTGTCTGTTGGCCATGCAAAAAGTCTTCCTCTGTGAAAAATATTTCCATGTCTTGCCCATTTTGTAATTGGGTTAACACTGTTTTTCTTGTGGAGGTCCTGTAGTAGTCTATAAACTTTTGTTATAAGACCCTTGTCTGAGATGGTATCACAAAATATTTTTCCCCAGTCAGTAAGTTTTCTTCTCACCTTATTGGAAAAAGTTTTTGATGTACACAGGGATGTAATCTTTAGAAGGACCCATTCATCAGTTTTATCCTCTCCTGCTTGTATATTTCTGGCTGTTTATACCACAGGCCAAGTCTTCTAAGACTGATCCCAGTTTTTCTCTTAATTAAGAACTTTATGGTTTTGGGCTTTACTCACAGGTCTCTGATCGACCTTAAGTTGACTTTTTGTGTATGGTGTGAGATGTGGGTCTCCTATCAGCAGGTGGCAGTCCAGTTTTGCCAGCACCATTTGTTGAAGAGGTTGTCGTTTTCCATTTCATAAGTTAGGTGAATCACTTCACTGCTAGGAGTTTGGCAGCTGTGGAGCCCAGTCCTCTCAGACCTTTTATCACTTAGAGAAGAAAGGGGGTGCCTGCTCCCTCCCTCTGAGTCACCAGAGCTCGATGTGAGTAGCAACAAGATAAGACTTAACTAGCACCCTAAGTAATGCTACAGAAGGTGGTGTAGATGCTGTATACCAATTTAATAAGCACACATCTCTTTTCATTAAAAATGAAATTTTAAGGAATGTGTGGTAAGAAATTGCAGTGAACTCTGAAAACAGAATTTGGGTACCGAAAACTGAAAGTTATAGATGACAGAAACCAGTATAGTGCAGTTTGAACAGACAGGTGCTGAGTGGTGTGAGTTTCCAGAAAGAAGACAATATGCTGATGGAGCTGGGCAGGGATTTGTGGAAGAGATTGATGATCTGACAGAGCTTTCCTCGGTTTTTAGTTTTCAAAACAGTCCTGTGTCATGAAGATTCACTTCAGTCACAGACCGTGGTCATCTCTGTGCTCTCTGTCATATTTTTGGTGTGTAGGGACGTGGCTGCTGTGCCTTAATTACTAGCTTTTGCTTCTGTGATGGTGATGAAGCTAGAATTTTTCCCCCCCCATAGAAATGCTGTTCCTGGCTGATGCTGCTATTTTTAAAGTAATATTTTTCAGATTTATACAAGTGATACTTGTTCTTTGCAGAAGACAGGTATGTCAAGAAAACTTCTATTCCATAATCTTAGCACCAAGGACTCTGAATGTGTTGGTGTCTTGCTAGAATCCTTCTGTATGTGTGTATGTGCTGCCATCCTACTAAATGCTATGTTATTCTCTGTGTTTGTTTGGGTTTTTTTTTCCTTTCTTTTGCTGCTGCTGTTGAAGAGTAGCCCTTGGGCTCAGAAAGGCAGACCCTGTTCTTGGAGCCTGGTGAACTTGAACCTGATACTTTCTGGTTCTGCCAGTTCCTCCTCTTCCCTCTGCAGCCACTCCCTGCTTTGACTCCTGAGATTCCGCCCCTCCCACCCCCCTTCTGTTCTTTGAGTTCCTCAGAGTCAGACTCTGGTTCCCAGAAACACTGGGCTTATTCTGGCAATGGAAGTCCTTCCATCTCAAGGAGATCTTTGTGTCCCCAGAGTGGGCCAAAGAGACTTAAAATGTATAGTAGCTGCTACCATATGGCAGGTGGCCTACTGGTAAGAAGTTTGTACTGCAATCCCAAATGCACATAGTTTTTTGTGTTGTTATTTTTTAATTTTATAATTACTAAGATTTATTAGATAATAGAAATACCTACCCATGTAGATATATATTTTTCTTTTTATTGGTTTGCATAAAATAATTCATAGACATTGTCTTTCATTTATGTACATAGTAATTTATATAATCTTTTACTTACATGGTGTTTCTCATGTCATTTTTGTATCATTCATATGTCGTTGTTGTTATGTGCTATCAACTTGACTACAGCTCATAATGCCCATATGCACAATAGCTCTGAACCCTGCTCTGTGCTGAGCAAATATCACTGTCTCTAACACGCCTACTCTCATAACCCCAGTTATTGTGTCAATCCAGCTCATCTGGGGGCTTTCTCCCCTGTGCTATACCTTGACCCTTCTAAGCATATCTTTCTCTAAAGACTTGTCATTCCTGGCTACACGCCCAAAGTCTGTGAGACAGAATCTTAAAATCCTTACTTCCAAGGAACAACTTGATTTCATCCTCTCCAGGACAGATCTGTTTGTTCTCTTGGCAGTCCATGTTGAGTTCAATACTATTCTCCAGAACCAAAACCCAAAGGCATCGATTCTTTTGTCATCTATAGTCATTGTCCAGCTCTCTGATACATGGCAAATAATTGTGCAGACCATGGTCTAAATCAGGCATCCCTTAATCTCTAGATTGACATTATTCCAGGGGATTCGATGGCACACAACAACAGCAATTGATCTATGCCTGTTATTACCACATCTTTTCAAGTCTCTATTGAATCTTTCCTAATCCACATTCGCTATTAAACTTTGCTATCCAAGTAAGTATTGCCACTACCTCATTCCCTTCTCATTTTGAACATTTAAACATATTCTATTCATTATCCTTCTATTTTCTCCTTTTTTTGTATTTTTAAGAACAGTGAAAGGGATAGAAAGATCTATAAATGGTGGTAAACACTAGTCTGCTCTGAAAGGCAAGCATTATTAATATTTTCTATGACAATTTTAAAACCTCACTAGTTATGAAACAATTTTTTTTCAAATTAAGCCAGAAAATAATAAATATTTCTATCTGCTTTGTAGAGAGAACAACCTGGATGCTCCCATGAGGCAAAGACAGTGAAACTTAGTCCCATATATTTGACATGTTGTTTGGAGGGGCTAGTCCTTGGGAAAAGACACTGTGCTGAGAAAAGTAGAAAGGAAGTGAAGGTCAAGACAATTTTCAGTGAGACAAATTGACACAGTGACTGCAACAGAGTGCTGAGCTCTGCAGAAGCCAGGATGGGGCCCAGGACAGTGTGAAGCCTCAGTATGTTGTTCATAACGAATTCAACGTCACCTAACAACAACAACGTAATCACATACCAACAATACTGGAGAGTTTGCCACCTTTTGACATGTATGCTAACCTGAAATAAGGAAGATGTGAAACACATACTAATTAAAATAGGAGATTACAATCTTCATTAATGATTACAACTTAGTTTGTTAAAAACAAAGAAAGACTTTAAATTAAACCAACATAAAACATCATAATAGGTTAAAAATATTAAAAGTGTCGAGAATTTTTGTTCTAGCAACAATAACAAAGTTCAACAGGATAGTGAACAACAAATGTTAGCTAGGATGGGGAGAGATTAGGACACCCTTATACTTTTAGTGGGGATGTAAAATAGTACAACCACTATGGAAGGCATTCTGGAGGTTTCCTGAAAAAACTGGCAATAGAAATATCATTTGTCCACATATCCCACTACAGGGAATGTACCTCAAAGAAATCAGGGTTGTGACACAAACAGATAATAGGCACATCACGTTTATCACAGCCATTATTCACAATAGCAAAGGGATGGAAGCAGCCGAAGCACCCACCAACAATTGAATGGATAGAATGGAAACTATAGTACATTGACATAATGGAATATTACGCAGCATTTTAAAACAATGAACTCCTAAACATAATGAATGAATGTGGATGGCATTATACTGAGTCACAAAAGGACAGATATTGTGAAAGTCCACTATTGTAATAATATAATCAATATGGGTAGATAGGAGTTGGGAGCGGAAGGGAGGAAAATGTGTATGAATGAATGAAAAGCAATCTATGAACCTTCACTAAATTTTTTTAAAGAATCTAATTTTGCTTGGATCTCCAATCAACATGTATGCAAACAGCCATCAAAAATCAGACAATATATTTAGTCAGGTAAGCCTGCCGCTTTGCGCGCGCGCGCGCGCACACACACACACACACACACACACACACACACACAGGTGTTTGAGAGAACAATTTGAATAAAATTAAAATCAAACAGAGCTTTGACTATTTATCTACTAAGACTTTTTGTTTAGAGAGTTTTCTTACCAGTACTTATAAAGACTTTTTTAAATGATGAGGTAAGAATGTCGAGTTAAACCCTGCAAATATTAAGCATATGAGTATATCCTGTACATTGTTTTTAAGATATGTGTATGTGTGTGTGTGTGTGTGTGTGTGTGTGTGTGTGTGTGTGTGCAAGTTTAAGATGTGTGTGTGTGCAAGTTTGAGAAATACTTATAAATTACTCCTTACACATAAAGCAATTCTGGAACAATAGTATAAAACAAGCTACTGTTTCCACAAGATTCTCATCATTTAGATTCTAGCCAATGTCTGCTGCTCACTAACGGAAGGACGGGGCTTTTGCATTTTAGTAAACTGTAGGGTAGATCTCTTCATTCATTGTAATATTTTGCTTTGTCATCCCGTGCTGCCTTTTGAAATCTTCTATTCAACTCTTTAGTATCTTGAATTCTTCCCTGTGCTTTGGCTTCTT
>NW_006399883.1:9380043-9405067 GCF_000299155.1 Elephantulus edwardii
TTTTAATGAATATTTACAGAGATTTTGGGTTTTCATTCATTCATTGTTGCACTGTTTTCTCCACCCTCCTCCCCAGTTCGTTCTTCTTCCCCCCCCAATGTCTGTTTTAATTGTCCAATTGCCACACCAACAGCACTGCAGTTGAGGGATTGGCAATTTCCTCCTATGCAATTATCTGCCTCTGAAAATCGCTGGAGGGTCAGCGCTGGGTTGGTTCCAACTCCATAGTACACAACATTATCCACCACTACAGAGTTAGTACCTGTGACAGTAGTGCAGTAGTGCCTTATCAACTGAGCCACCAGTTTACCTGACCCCAGAGCCCACACTAGTCTCAGGATCAAGAAGCTAGGTGAAGCTGTGCTGTGTCCAGGGCCCAGATCAGGGCTTCAGGCCAACACTTCTCTGCCACCTCCTGACAGTCCTTGATGTCGATGAAAGACTACACACTTTTGAAAATCACCTATGTTGTTTTTGTATTGATGTTTTGAAAAGATTTAAGTATTTCATTATCTTTCAAAGATCTTGCCTTTAGCCTTTATAGAAGCATCTCCTGGCAGTCTTTGGTTCTTTCTGCTTGGTTCTTTGTACTTTATTTACTGTCAGCCTTGTATTACTTACTTTTGTGCCTGAGTGTCTTGAAGGCATCATTGGCAAACAAGACACTTTGCTAGTTTCCTCTGCGTTTCTTCAGATGCCCACTCTTGGAATGAACTTCTTAACTCCCCCTTCTGGATAATATAAAGTATTCCACCAAAGCAGAATTAACAGTCAAAATATATATGATGATATTATTACCACTGTGAGAAAAAGTTGTGTCTACTATTTCTAACTGTAAGATGCTTCATAAGCATACTTAATGTTCTTCAGATGCTGGCATGTGGAGATACTGAATTTCTGATCATATTTCTGGTTTGTTTGCTTGGTTTTTCTGTGTAAAGACTCATACTAAAGTAAAGCAGATGCTGGTCTAAACAATTACCCATCCTGGCCTCTAGCTTTATTCCCTTCTAGTATTGTTTTTCAAATGAATTGTAGACATTATCTGTTATCTAAATATGTTAATATTTTAAATCTATTTATTACTAAGCCTGTCCAAATTATTAAGGAGTAATAATGTCAGTTTGAGGTCAAAGATGTGCCTGATTCAGGCTATGGTCTTTTCAGTCATTTGCTATGTGTCTAAGAACTGGACAGTGACGAAAGATGACATAAGAACTGATGGCTTTGAACTGTGGTTCAGAATACTGAATATTCCATAGACTGCCAAAATAACAAACAAAAAGAAGAAACAGATAAGTCTTGGAGAAGGTGCAACCAGAGTGCTACTTGGAGAAAAGGCGATGAGACTTTGTCTCACATACTTTGGGCATGCTGCTAGGAGAGGTCATTGCTTGGAGAGGAACATCATGGAAGATGGAGGGACGGTGAAGGAGGTGGTTTGACACAGTGACTGTGCAGTGGATTTGAGTGTTTAAGAGATTGTGAGGAGGGCACGGCATAGGACAGTGTTCAGATCAGTTATTCATAGGGTCTCTGTGAGTCCTGCTCAGTGGCATCTAAAAACAAGAAGCAGCTAAAGCCCTTAAAAAGGACCACTGTACCTAAAAAAATTAATAATATATGATGTTTTAAAAAAATCATCTAATACCTGATCAGTGTTCAAATTTCTTTTGCATATTTTTAAAATGTGACCACATAGTCATCCAAGGTCTCAATTTCCATCTTCCCATCTTCCTTTTGTAGCATCTGTTCTTTAAACTGAGATGGAAACAGTTTTTGTACTTTAGAGTCTTTGATGAAAGGAGACTTATTTATGGGCTTTAAAAAAAAAACGTAATTGAAAATTATATCCTTGCTGAGCCATTCATTGTCACATCAGAAATACAAAACCAAATACTACTTTTGGGTATAGAGCATACCTTTTCTTTCCATGTTTAGACTTAGGTAATTCTTGCTATTGTTGTTATTATGTGCTGTCAAATGCATAGCAGCCCTACGGACAGCATATCTGAACCCCATCCTGTCCTATACCAGCCTCATTATTTCTGAGCTTGTTGTTGCAGTCACTGTGCCAGTCCATCTGGTTGAGGGTCACCTTCTCTTTTGTTGGCGCTCCACCTTTTCAAGCATGATGTCCCTTTCCAAGGAAGAGCCTCTCCTAAAAAAATCCCCATAGTATATGAAAAGAGGCATTAGTATCTTTGCCTCCAAAGAACACTCTGGCTGTACTTTTCTCTTAAGACTTTTGGCAGTCCATGGACTAGTCAGTATTCTTCTCCAAACTACAACTGAAAAACATTAATTCTTCTGTTATCCTTATTCATTGACCACTCTTGAGATGCACAGCATGTGATTGAAAAGACCATGACCTAAATTAGGTGCTTCTTAGTCCTCAGACATCATTTCCCCTCACTAATTTGACAAGGTCCCTAACTACAAACTTTCCCAGTGAAGTACATCTCCTGATCGCCTGACTGCTGATACCAAGGGTGTTGATTGTGATCTGAGTCATATGAAATCATTGACAGTTTTGATCTTTTCTCCAGCTATGATGATCTTGCCTTTTGATCCCATGGTGAAAATTCTTGTTTTCTTGATGTTAAGTTGTAATCCATACTGATTGTTTGATATTCTGCAGCAAGCACTTCAAGTCTTCCTTTTTGCAGATTTGCACCACTAAACTGGGTGACTTCTTGAGTGTGTGAAAGCCCTAAAAATGTAACTAGGAGATGTATGTTTGTAATTTCTCCAGAGCTTGTTGACCACATGCCTGTCCTTTGTGCACCCCCAGGTATCTGTTCCCCCTGGGGCTCTGGACTGCTGGGTGTTTTTGAGCTGTTTGGAAGTGCTGCAGAGGATAGAAGGTTGTTGCGACCGGGCACAGATAGACTCGAACATTGCCCATACGGTGGGCTTGTGGAGCTACGCTACTGAAAAGGTAAGTGGAGCTGTGTGGCCCTTTGGACTGGGCCACTCTAGAGTTGACAGTGAAGTCATGGGTTTTTAATACTGCTCACTGAGGTCACAGAGTAGGAGTGGGTTTCATTATTTTTAAGCCTGTCTCAATAGCCTTAAGGGAGCTCTGGTGACCAGTGGTAAGTGGTTGTGCCACCAACCTGAAGGCATATTGTTTGAATCCACCATCTGCTTTGTGGGGGAAAAGGTTGGGCAATCCTCTCCCATGTGATTTTCTGCCTCTGAAAACCCACTGGAGGGTCAGCTATGGATCAGTTCTGGCGATGGGTCGGTACTGACTATGCGGTATACAACAACAACAGTAGCCTTTAGGAGCTCTGGTGGTGCTGTGGGTAGAAACACTTGGCTGCTAACCAAGAGGTGGCTGATTGAACCCAATAGCAAGCGGAAAAGTGAGGCGGTCTGTTTCTGTAACATTTTATAATGTTAGACACTTTTAGGACAGTTCATCTTTGTCTTTTAACTTGCTGTGAGTAAGAATTGACTTGATAGCAGTAGTTTGTGGTTTGTTTTTTTAAATAGCAGCCGTAGGAGCAGTGGTTTCTCAGTGCAAGTTAATTTATTCCCAGATGTCCAGCACTTGGTAGAGTGCCAGGAGCTGGTGAGGTGTGGGAGGAGGTACAAATGACTGACGACTGAACTATAGTTATCTAAGTTCCAGGGTTAGTTCTAACTATGCTGGTATGTGCAGTAGAGTGCAGCAGGGGCACATGCCTGGGCCTGGGGTGTCCTGGAGCTGCAAGTAGAATAGTTGCCTGGGAAGCTTGATGGCATGTGAGCAAGTGAGCAGTGTATACAGAGGGATACTCCCTCAGGGTCATGCTGGGGACTATCATGGAGAGACAGGAGTTAGGAATTATGCAGGAGTTAGGAATTATGCTTACACAATACTTTTTTTTTCTCTCAAGAAGGACTTTTTTTAATTTGAAATTTAAATTTAAAGTAGACTTCAGCTAGATTTAATGTTTTAAATGTGTATTTGTGGATTCTTTACTTTTTATGGAATTTAATTGAGATTGTGGATTTATTGTAACAGCTAAAGTCGCTGGGCTATCTATGTGGACTTGTGTCAGAAAAGGGACCCAACTCTGAAGACCTAAACAGGACAGTTGATCTTTTGGCAGGTTTGGGAGCTGAGCGACCTGAAACAGGTACATTTTGAGACATAAGTGGCACCATGGGAAATAGTGAAAATAGTAATTATAATGTGGCACATTTTATTAAAGTTCAAATAATAGATTTACTGTTTGGGAAATTGAACTCACTTTTGAGGGAGCTCTGGTGGCCTAGTGGTAAAGAGCTGCACTGTAATCCCAAAGGCACACAATTTGAATCCACCATCTGCTCTGTGGGATACTATTGCACAGTCTCCTCCCATACAGTTTACTACCTCTGAAAACCTGCTAGAGTCTCTTAGCTATGAATTGGTTCTTACTCGACAGCACAGAGCAACAACAACATAACTTACTGGAGAAGCCCTGGTAGCCCAGTACTAATCAAAAGGTCTAACTAAAAGGTCCATGATTTGGCGCCCTCCAGCCCCTCTGCAGAAGTGTGGGACGGCTTGTGTCTATAAACATGTACATGCTGGGAAACCCTGTATGCAGTTCTTTGTCCTGTAGGATCACTCTGAGTAAAAATAGAGTCAATAGCAGTGGATTTTGTGGTTTAAGTATTAGCTTATTGCATTAATAAATATGATGTTTTACCTTTTAATAATATGGTGAAAAGTAAGAGATAGGAAGGATTTTTTTCCTTTACAGTAGAGAAGCTGTGTTGGCATAGTCCATAGGGAAGCTGCACTGTTTCTAAACCCAGGGCTGAACATCTTTGGCGGTTCAAACCCACCAGTGAAAAGATGAGCAGTCTCTTCCCGTGTGACTTGCAGCCCCAGAAATTCACTGGAGAGTCAGCTCTGACTCAACAGCGTTGAGAAGATGGTTATACGGATCATGACTTTTTACATTTGCATTTAATGTAAATTTGTTCAGATGCTACCTATTTCCTTCTGAATTATGGATAATCTACCTTTTTAAACAAATATGACTAGACATATCCTTTTGATCAGTGAATTACTCCTGGTTAGGTATGGGTTAACAAAATTGGAGCTGAAGTATTGTCAATAATACCTAATTAACTGAAAAGGCTTCTACTAAATGTAGTGGTTTTCAGGGAGAAATGTATATTTACTGTGTACTATTTTAACTTGAAACCAGTCAAATAATTTTGGAAGCAGTATAATTCACTAAAGGTTTTTACTAATGTACGAAATTGTTAATCTCAGTTAAAGTTGAGAAGAAGTGTTCTCTGAAGAGCTCAGACTATTTCATTAATGTGTTAATTGGAAAGAGATAGAGGTAATGAAGAAGTTGGCATAGTTATGTCTGTGATCTCTACAGCCGAGTCAGATGAGGACATGTCTCACAGTATTTCAGTGTAAGTGTAAATTTGTGTTACCAAGTGCACATAGTAGAGATGAATAGTCAATACTACTTCTTTTTGTTCAAGCCAACACAGCTCAGAGCCCTTATAAGAAACTGAAAGAAGCATTATCATCAGTGGAAGCTTTTGAAAAACACTACTTAGTAAGTATAACAAGGTTCACAGTCCACTATGAGAATCTGTTTCTTAGAGACTTCCTGTAGCAGACAACTTTTGGGATTGGGAGTGAACTGGCATTTAGGAGCCTCCTCACAGTTTTTTGTACTCTAGGAATTTATAAATGAAACATGCAGAAATTGTTGGTCATTACATGTACCCAAGATGCCATAATCAGGCGCAAAAGCATCTTTGCATGATTATAATTTTGTTCAAAATCTATTTATTCATTTATTAGAATAGAAATTTTAAGATAATGAATAATTTTCTTTGTAAAAAGGAATGGTTTGTCCTTGTCCAGAGCTGATATATGCTTGATTAAAAGCAATGTGCTGAGAAGAGTAGTGGGTCAGCTTTGCTTTGAGAACCTGAGTTTCTCAAAAGCATTTAGTAGTAGCTTGTAACTCTCTGCCACTGTGATACAAACAGGTAATAAAAATAGCAAAAAAGATGAACCACCCATAGAAAGTACAGGAAAAATTTAATATTCTTTGCAGGAACTCATGAGTATTTTATTAATATGCTTCATCATTTATATGGTTACATTTATAAAAATTAAAGATATAACATCAGAGAACACAAAAATAGATGCAAAATAAAAAGAATGTTACATTAATAGCAGTGTGTCAGACTTCTGTGTTAGATAAATATAAGATTTGTCCAGCATGAAACATTCAAATACATAATCATATGTTTTCACTTTTTCTTAGGACTTGTCCCATGCCACCATTGAAATGTATACCAGTATTGGGAGGATCCGATCGGCCAAGTTTGTTGGAAAAGATTTGGCAGAGTTTTACATGTAATTCATCTTGGACTTTTCTTTGAATCTTAAATATTTCACATGCATAATAAGTGAGCAGGTGCTATCCATAGAGTTTGCACAAAGTGTATATAAATCTGTACGTTGTAAGATGTGTTAACTAATCCTCATCTTTTTTTCCCCCAATAATCTTTTTTAATCCAAAAACCAAATAGAGGGATTTCAGCTTGGTACTCTTGACAACTGTCACTGGCATTTGAGATTTTTTTATTTTTGTTTAAAAAATTAATTAGTGGAAAGTAGATTGGGCTGCAGACTCTTAAATATTTTCCTCTGTAATGTTATTTCTAGTTTATATGAAAGGCTGTTGTTAATGTGCCTTCAAATCAGAACTGACCCATAGCTGAACCTCTGGCAGATTTTCAGAGGCAGAAAGTCACATGGGAGGAAATTGCCCATCTTTCTCCCACAGAGCAGCTGGTGGATTTGAACTTGATACCTTTGAGATTGTAGTGCAGCTTCTTACCACTAGGCCATGAGTTGTTGTGTACCCTTAGTTTGAACCAACTCATAGTTGACCCTCGGTTGGATTTTCAGAGACAGGAAATCAAATAGGGACCCATCTTTTTCCCCACAGAGCATCTGGTGGATTTGAACCCCATATCTTTGTTTTGGCAGTGTGATTCCTTACTACTGCTAACCCACTAGAGTGCCCTATGTAAGCTAATTGTGGACATGAAAGCCTGTGGGAGGGGCACTTGAGATTAATTGATATATATAGATGTTGTAGAGCCACTTTTGTGGTCTCATTCCAGAGAAAAGATTTTACATCTCAGTGAGTTGGATCAAATAAAACTGTCTAAGCAAAGTAGCCTCGACTTTCCAAAACATTTGTAAGGTATATAAATTAAATAGGAGAAAGGATGTTTAACTTTTCACACACATGAGAATGTATGTTTGAAATAATATTGAAATTGGTAGTTATTAAGTAAAAGAGAGAATTCGAAAAGAATTTGATCTTACTTGATATGAGAGAGTAGTTTCTTTTCACTGATGAGAATTGGCTGGAAAGAAATTCATGGATTGTGTAAGTGAACCATTAACTTTCCTGATGTGGTTGGAGCAGCTCACCCATCACACAGCTAATTAATAGCAGAGTGAGGCTAGAATATGGCTGTCCTTATTTTCTATGTACTGTGTCTAAAGAGTAAAGGCTTAGCCACCAGAAAACTGTATGTTCATTTCTGTGGTTTGGCCACATGGAGCACTAGTAGGAAGGACAAGCAGTGGATTGTGAGGCAGTGACTACAGGAGGGCATGTAGGTTCTGGTGGGAAAACTGATGGCTTCTGTTTTCTTCTCTGTTAGGCTCCAGGGGAGGCCTGTTGTGTACTTGAGGAGTCCCTTGCAGGTGTAGGATTGATGGGTCTTTTATTAGAAATAGTAACTAGAAATATTATCAGAGATTCCATCCTCTTTAAAAATAAAAACAGGATGGAGAGGGTATGAGTCTGGAAAACCTAATGTAGGTAGTAATTTATGAATTTGTTTCATTTGAGAAGCTGTACAGCTGCATTAGTAGAGTAGTGGGAGATTGGATGTCTTTTAAGGGTGCTTAGAGAGATTGAGTATTTGTTAGTATTGTCCTTTATCTCATGAGGTAGCAGGCGAAGGTACGCTTTGTCATCGAGGCTCTGACAAGCTGCTTCCTCTTTGTGCTTTCAGTTTTGTGTTACTTTAATTTGAGCATCTTTAAAGTTCAGATTGGACTGAGATAATTCCTTGAGTGATGAAACAACATTGGTTGTTTCAGACCTTCAGAACTCTCTGGAAGCCTCTGACGCCCCTCAGTGCTCTGCTGAGTCTCAGAGTTGGCTTTCCCCCTCCTATGAAGATGACATCTGTTGATATGCCTTCATTAAGAAGTATAGCATCTAGTCTAGGTTTCTTAGCTTCATCACTAGCTCACGGTGTGTATATTTGGACAAACCATTTATCTTCGTTTAGTCTTAATGTTCTTTTCTATCACATGAAAGAATGAGATTCAGCTGTCAAAGTCCTTGAACTAGCATGTAAGGGTAGACTGTAGTGTATGTGGGATTATCACCATGAGTTCATTTCAAAGATCTTTCTTCAAAATCAGATTGAGTATTCTTATGTTAGTATTCTTTCTCATATAAGAGAATGGATGGAGAGCGAGCATTGAAAGAATTTTGTAGCAGTGTTGGGTGATTAAGCGTAGTGAACAAGTTGGGATAGATGTATCTGTGTTTGTTATTATCACTAGCATCATGAAAGTTTGTGGGTTTTTTTGCTTTACAAGGAAGAAAAAGTCCCCACAGAAGGCAGAGCTGTATCTTCAAGGAGCATTGAAAAACTACCTGGCCGAAGGCTGGGCTCTGCCCATCACACACACCAGGAAGCAGTTGGCTGAGTGTCAGAAACACCTTGGACAGATTGAAAAGTATCCTTTAAGTTTAATACCCTCACAAAATAGGAAAACTGTTTTCTATTTTTATAGCAGTAGTGCTCCCAGTTGTTTAGTAAAGCCTTTACAAGTGAAATCCTACCATGTACACTTGTATAGACAAAGTATGTGTAGAGTATGAACTAAATACAGGTCAACATGCTTTATCTGTCATTGAGTTCCTGATAACATTATTGTTCTTGTTACTATGTACTGTCAAGTCAGAAAACTCCAGAGAGTTTCATTGGCTATAATTGCACAGGAGGAGATTGCTCATCTTTCTTCTTTGGAGTATCTGGTGGGTTTGAACCATATGCCTTTGCATTGGCACGCCAGCTTCCCAGCCACTAGACCACTATAGCTCTCCCTCCTAATCACCAGAGCTCCTGTAATAATATCAAGAAAAATCAAAGACCTATGGGGATACTCTGAAGGATCTAAGGGCCTTTGGTAATTGTTCTGCACCCTTAACTTTTCTCTCAGCTACTTACAAACCAGTAGCCTCTTAGCCAGCGATTGTCATTTAGCAGACGAAGAAAGGAAATACTTCTGCCAGGAGATCCTCCACTTTGCCAGCCAGCAGGCAGATAGCCCAGGTAAGACTGATATTTTAAATGTTTTAGTATGCTTCTCAAATACACAGAAAAGTTAAAATAATAATATGAATGATAGATGCCAATGATTGCTACCATTTTACTGTATTAGAAACATGTATCTATAGCTAGCTTTGTTTTTATTCATTTTTATTTTACTGAATTTTAAAGAAACTCCCAGGACACATTGTGGTACACCACCAGAAACAATTTTGCAAGCATCCTCCCTAAATTAAGGATCCTATCCCAAAAGTGTTAATTCCTGATTTTTGTTACACCAGAGAATGAACCCATTTCTCATCTCTTTGTAAGTCCATATACTCATCAACACCAATCTGAACTGCTTGACTGAGTCCATAATCCAATGTGATAGCTCACAGACTACACAGAACCATATTAGGGGAGTTAAGGGGCTACAATTGAAATTAATAACAGTACAGTCAAGATAGCTCCCAAAACGTGCACATACATAGGCATCTCAGCCTTGAGACCCATGGCTGTCAGTGTTCTCAAGTTCTCGGTCCTGCCAGTATTGACTTTCTCAGCAATTCTCCAACAAAGTTCTTAGTCCTGCCAAAGTTGGCTCTCCCCACCAAAGTCCCATCGTATATCAGTTCTCTAGTTTAGTTATCACTGCTGCTGCTGTTATCCCAGTGTGTCTTACATTTGACTAAGTTAAGGGAGGTCTCTCTTCTCTGGCTCAGTGAAAACTCTTCTAGTATGGAAAGAATTCCTGTCTCTGCAGCTAGCGCTCTTCAATTTATTGGTGAGATTAGCCAATCCCCTTGTGGATTGTTAAGACTAGCCAATCTCAAAAAAAAAAAAAAAAAAAGACTAGCCAATCTTTGTGGATAGGACAGCATGCTCTATTTGCATAGTCCCGCCCATCTGCTTAGCAGCATCAAATAAGGGTTAGAGAAGTCAAAAAGGTAAACTCCATTCCTATTAAAATTGTAGTTGTTTTAACTTATTAGAGTTTATTGCAATTGGTTCCTTTAACTCAATTCTTTTTAAATTTCAACATTTTTACCATAGCCTTTTATTCTGTATCTCCAAACATATCTTTTAAAATATATTCTAGTTTTATTAAAATATAACTCACAGACACTGTGATGTGTTCTTAAGAAGTGTATAATTCAAATACTGCATAGTGCCACTATTGTAAGATGGGACTGACATCGGGGTTGAGGGAAGACAAAAAAGAAGGGGAGGAATGATGTATATTGCATTGAAACAGATGAGGGAGAGAACTGTTTAAAAGGGATATGTGATTAGGTATTATTGTCATGACAGGAGTCCAGAACAAAGGCTGCACAGTGGAATAGACTTGGGGGGAGGGATTGAATAACAATGAAAGAATTTTTCTTTGACTTTTCAAGGAGAAGAGTGAAATGAGGGGGAGGAGTGGGCAGGGAGAAAAGTGCAACAATGAATGAATAGAAATCCAAAGTCTCTGTAAACTTTCATTAAAATGAATAATAATAATAATAATAATAATAATAACAACATTGAAAAAAGAGAAGTGTATAATTCACTGTCTTATAGTATATTTGTAGTTGTACACCTTTTTGCAGAATGGGTACCATCACCCCATAAAAGAAACTTTGACTCATTGTTCCCAGTCCTCCCAGCCGAGACAGTCACTGACCTACTTTGTTTTGATAAGTTTTGCTATTCTGGACTTTCTTGTAAAATGAAATCATAATATGGCTTTGGGACTGTAAGCACTGGAATCATTTCCCATTATGTAACTATATGGATGGGAAGGTGTTGGAATTCCTTGAGACAATGCTAGGAGTTAGACTGTAAATTGTGTTTTGAAACTGAGGAGTGATTTGACCTATGCTTTTCTGTTTTGCCAAAACAGAACTCAGAAACCTTAATTTTTCAGATTTCCTGATTTCAGGAGTTACCTAGACATTTGTTTATATTCTGCTTTTGCAAAACAACTCTCTTGATAGGAAGGTAGCATGAGGCTAAGGAGTTTTAAAATGTCTGCATGTCTTGGCTTTCCTTTTTTGTCTTGAGCATTCATCAGATGACTAAGAGAGCCACCCGACTACGGGAGTTGCTAGGCCATCCAAGTGTGTTGCTTGGGAAATAGAACATGTTACCATGTCTTTACAGGTCATAAAATTGTGCTTCCAATGCATTCTTTTGCACAACTGAAGAGTCTCCATTTCAACCCATCTAATGCTGTGGTTCATGTGGGCGGTGTGCTCTCTGTTGAGATAACTCTATGGAGCCAGATGCCTGTCCCCATCCACGTGGAACAGATTGCCATCAACGTTCACTTCAGCATTGAGAAGAACAACTACCGCAAGACTGCAGAGTGGCTCACCAAGCACAAAACATCCAATGGCATTATTAACTTTCCCCATGAACCTGCATCCTTCCCCGCCTCCCAGAACAATTTACCAGCTCTGGAGTTGTATGAGATGTTTGAGAGAAGTCCTTCCGATAACTCTTTAAATACCACAGGGATTATCTGCAAGAATGTGCACATGCTCCTCAGAAGGCAAGAGAGCAACTCTTCTCTAGAAATGCCTTCTGGGGTGACTCTGGAGGATGGAGCCCACATGCTCAAGTGCAGCAGTGTGACGCTGGAACCTGGGGCCAATAAGGTCCTATTCAGGACTCAGGTGTGTCATCTCTGCACGTGACTTGTAGAGCCTCTAAAAAAAGGGGCATCGAGCCGTCGAGAATTATCTGGAGTATGCTGAGAACTGAGGAGAGTCCTCTGTTCTGTTACCTACTTTTTATCTATGTCCTTAAATATAGGAAGTATTTTAAAACTTTCTATTTGTGCAATATTAATGCAGTTGATAAATTTTGAATGACATTCTTAACTTAGATATATTTTTTGTTCTGTCTGGATTTGCATAGGCTAGGCTTTTCCCTCTTGTGTATTAAAAATGCACTGTCCTTGTTTGGGAAGAGAGTAGATTTCAAAGAAGATCGCATCCTTTCATGTTAAACCTTGTTTTCCTTTTTTGGCTCTTTGGCTGTTGGGTACTTGCCATCAGTAACTCTCCAGTGCATCTTGTCTTAGCACTGCTGAGTTTTCTTAAGGACTTGGACAGTGAAAAGCACAACCATGAAGAGAATCTTCAGGTTTTAATTGTTCCCACACACACCCCCACAGTGGGTTTTTAGTTTAGTCTTAGAGCAAGATTTTAAATCTTGTGCTAAATATTTCCATTAAATACCTGTTCAGCAGAGATGCTACATAGAAAATTGTTAAAATTGCAAATGCTTTCTTAGAGGCTGCAAATCTAGGTTTAAGCATCAGTTACTCAGAGGGAAAGTACAGACCCAAAACTGGGAGCATATAACATGGGTTGACTTGTTTCCAAATGCCACATTTTGACTCTAGGCCAAAGAACCTGGAAGCTACACGCTCAGGCAGCTGTGTGCCTCGGTGGGTGCCCTGTGGTTCGTCCTCCCTCATGTCTACCCCATTGTGCAGTACGATGTGTACTCGCAGGAGCCTCAGCTCCACGTGGAGCCCCTCACTGGTGAGTCAGCATGGGCCTGGGAGGGAGCTTTTGTGCTGCTTTCATTTTCTCTTGTCCCTCTTCACTCCCAGAGGACTGGCCTACGTTGAAAAGGCATCTTAGAACTTAAAGTTCCTCGTTCTTTTTAGGTATCTGCTTTTAACAGACTTGGTTAATACATTGGAAAATTTGTCTAGGAACTGACCAACATTAACTGTTTTGTTCATCTGAGTATTAATTTTCCTGTAACTGCTGATTTTTATATTTCATTAACATTTCTCAAAATAAGAAAAATAGGCTATGCCAAATTAATGTGTGTTAAATTTCCTGCATAACATAAGGGAGCTAGCTCTCTTGGCGTAGTGGTAAGGAATTTTGCTCCCAATGCAAAAGGTACTTGGTTCAAAAGTACTGGCTGCTCCATAGGAGAAAGACAAACAATCTCTTTCTTGCTATTTTCTGCCTGTGAAAACCCACAGCTAGGAGTAGATTCTGACTTGAAGGTACACAGTAATAATTTCTAAGCACTTTATTATGTTTTGATCCGAAACTTTTTCCTTGAAAATGTTGACTCACTAATAAGACATTTATGAATTTCAAAGCTGTCATCCTATTTGGTAGGTCCAACAAATAGCAATTTCTGTAAACAAATGGTTAAAGGTTACTTGATAGCTAATTAAAACACCAATGAGTGAAGATCTCCATTGTTAAGGGTAGACATTATGTATTCCTTTACTTACTGCTGCTACTTAGGGAAAAACAGTCAAGGAAAGTATGTTTTCTCTTTAATCTCCCTATCTTCTCCACTTTCCTGCTTTCAAACTGTGCCCATGGCCACCAGCCAAGACTCTAGTCACAGAGGCTGGGTACACTGGGTGAGCTTGAAAGCTGCTTTGATCCGAGAGCATTCTGTCAGAAAGGCCAGCCTTCAGTGCTCTGCTTCTGCAGGGCCCAGTGGGAGTCTGGGCCTGCTCTCTTCCCTGCATAGCTGCAGAGAGAGGCCATGCCTTGGCCTCAGGGGCCACTTGCCTCTTCTGATCCTCTTGCCTTTCTCTTGTCCCTTGACTCCTCATCTGCTTTCCCCCTTCTCAGTTCTTTCTTCTTGCTTCTTCTTAACCTCCCCTCCCTAGATCAGGATTTTCAGAAACCTCAGCCTTTCCTGTCCTCCAGCCCTGCTAAGTACATAGTAACCATAACTATGATTCAGCTTCTTCTATACCATATCCTGAACCTAAAGTGGGGAAAAAAACAGGAGAAGTTCCCAGTAGTCTGTCCTTTTAGCTTTGTGATTCAATTCTTTTAGTAATTGGAGGACCAAGATCATGATACAACCTCTTCAGGCTCATAGAATTCTGTTGTTCTCAACAAGTCCCCTAAATCCTGTGACATACATAATTTAAAATCAGAAGTTAGGATAGAAAGGAATGGGAATGGAATGAATTCAGGTAGAATCAAAGGAGATCTGATCTTTTATAGTCAAAGAAATGGACACTTGAGCTTCGTTATATCTCTCACACAGTGCCATCAAGTTGGAACCCACTCATCACGGACCTCCCAGCAGGTTTCCAGGTCTGTAAACTGCACAGAAGATTGCCTAGTTTTCTTCCTCAGAGCCACTGGTGAATTCGAACAGCCAGAGAGGCATGGCCTTTGGATTAGCAGTGTGACTCCCTGCGGGCAACGTCATCAAAGCTCGTGAACCTCATGATAGGTTCTTCGTTAATATTTTATAGTGGTTGATGATTCTAATTAAGGTGCTCTGGTGGCATAATTCATTACATATTGTGCTGCCAAGATCACAGTTCAAGTCCACTAGCTATTCAAGAGGATCATGAGCTGTCTCCCTTATAAAGACTTACAGCCTCAGAAATCCAGTGGAGAGTTACTGTGAGTTACTGTCATCTCAATAGCAATGAGTTTAGTTTGGTTAATGGCACTAATTGCTTTTTCTCTTCAGATAGCCTTTTGGCTGGTATTCCTCAGAAGGTCAAGTTCACTGTCACAACTGGCCACTATACAGTAAAAAATGGGGACAGCCTCCAGCTCAGCAATGCAGAAGCCATGCTAATTCTTTGTCCTGCAGAGAACAGAGCAGTCATCTACTCTAACACAAGAGGTAAGGATCAAGGGTTTAGGGAAGTTGCGTAGAGGTAAAGTACTCTCGACACTGTCATGTCCCAAGAATGCAAGCTTGAGATTCTCACCATGTCCACGAAGCGAGTCTGGTGTGCACTTTCTGTGTCCCCTGTAGTTTGGGTGGCATTTGAAGCCTTCTCTCCTCCACTCAGTGACTCTCTTCCCTTAGTGGTTTAGTGAAAGGTGAACCCAGCGCCTGGACAGGACGCTGCATCTGGGAAGAAGAGACCATGAGCAATTGATGTATGCTCTGTGGCCATGTGATATTGCCCCTGTAAAGCCTGTAGGATGAAGCACTGCTGTTTCTACCTGCTGACTTTCAGCCTCAGCCTTTCACCCACGAGCACCAAAAAGCAAAACCAAGAACCAAGTCAGCTGTGCTAGTTACTGAATTCTCCTGACCCTGAATTCCTAACTCTAGGGCGTGGCAAGGGATGGATGTTACACTGGCCTGTGCATGTTGCGCAGGGGATTATGTACATGTCCTAGGGAGGTGGGCTACTTCGTGAAAAAAAGCTCTTTTCTGTCTTTTGAATGTACATGGTGACAAACTCTTGTGCTCCTGCTGCTGCTTCATCTGAATGCCATGTTTGCCTCTCTCTGGTGGTTTGAGGTCTGAGTTTTCCTGTCTCTCCTCTAACCTCTGTCTTTCTTAGGCCCATCTTTCTCTGGAGCAGGAACAGTGGGAATCTGCTGTAAGGTCACTGCTGACTCCCTCACCTGCTTTAAGAAAGGAAATATGAAGCACAGTGAGTGTTTTAAAATGACTAACCACTTCTCAATTTTTGCAGAGAAGTCTTCAGACGCATCACTCAGGATTCAGTCCTCTGGGAAGGTCACAAGCATCAGCCTGCCAGCTGCACCTGCTTACCATCTGATCGAATTTGAACTGGACGTCCTCTCTCTGCCTTCAACTCCAGCAGCTGGAGGGGGCAGCAACCAGCCTGGGCTGAAGGAGCCAAGAAGGAGCTTTCCAGAGAAGCCAGCAGCAGGCCACTGTATGGTGACCACAGATCACAAAGTAAGTCGTTGGCAGTGGCTGCTGTTTGTTGACCCATTTGAAAAGCACTCATTGCCCAAAGGTGATGTGTGACAATGTCTGCTAGAAAGTTGAAGACTCAGAATTCCAATATCATCACTGTTTTATGTGCCATTGAGTCATCCACAACTCATAGCAACCCTATGTACAATAGCTCTGAACCCTGCCCTATCCTGAGCTGGTCTCACTGACTCTGACACACCTAATCCCATTGTTCCAGTTACTGTGGCAAACCATCCTACCTGGGGAATTCTCTCCTGTGCTGTCCCCGTACGCTTCCAAAATGATGTCCTTCTCCAAGGACTGGTCACCTGGTATGTGAGACAGACCTTTAAAATCCTTACCTCCAAATGGTTTCACCCTTTCTAAGACAGACCTATTTGTTCTCCTTGAGGTCCATAGTATATTCAGTACCTTTTTCCTGCACCAAAACTCAAAGGTGATTCTTCTTCTGTCATCCTTAGTCATTGTCCAGCTCTCTGATGCATAGCAAGTAATTGCAAAGACCATGGCCTGGATCAGGCACACCTTAGTCTCTAGACTGAATCCATTGCTCTTTAGCACTTTGGAGCGGTCCTATATGGCAGACTTCCCCAATGCAAATTTGTCTTCAGATTTCCTGATTGCTGGTGCCAGTGATTATGGAGCTGAGCAAGCTGAAATTGTTAACAGTCTCAATTTCTTCTCCATCCGTCATGGTGCTGCCAATGAAACAATGCAGAAACTCTGCATGGTTCAAAATTAGGAAGGGAGTGTGTCGGGGATGCTTTTTGTCTCCCAATCTGTATGCATAACAGATCATCCAGGAAGCTGGACTCTATGAGGAGGAGTGTGGCATCAGAATTGGAGGAAAACTCAACAACCTGTGTTACGAAGATGACACAAATTTGCTTGCTGACACAGAGGAGGACCCAAAGCCTTTGCTGCAGAAGGTCAAAGACTGCAGCCTTCAGTATGAAAAAAAGAAGACAAAGATGCTCATCACAGGGCCAACTGGCAACTTAGTGTTTAAATCTTCCTAATTAAGGGGTGCATTTTCCAAAAACAAAGACTGCTTCTGACTTCTCTTACAACTCAAGAGGGAAGAAAATGTCATGGCTAGAGTGGATGCTTAGGAATAGGAGAAAAGGTTTGTTACATTGAGGTTGACAGTCTGCTTGTCCTAGACCAGAAAGTGTGATAAAAAGACACGCTTCTTTCTGCTTTTGTTTGTTGGGACATCAAATCAAGCTTAGCAAAGGAGAAGCCTTGTCATTGTCTGCCTTATTAGTGGTATCATTTAAAATTACTTAACAGCTGTGTGACTTTGATGCTTAGTGAATCATCTCACAGAATGTATTGCTAGCATCATGGTTATGCAAGAATGTGCCCATGCTTTATAACACCTAGCTCAACTCTGAACATGCTTTTGAACACCCAAGTTAAGAAAGTAGAAACATACATACCAGGTGCATAGGATGGAGAGGGTGAGAACGGCAATCGTCAGAAGAGACCATGGCATAGAGAATGCACTTGGGTCACACTGAAGGGACAGTGTCCTGGACAAGTATGTGAACAAGGCTATTTATTTCCTTCTTTGAAGACATACTTCAACAAAATTGCTTAGAATCAGTCCTAAATGAATGAATGCTCTCTGCTCAGTGAATTCTCTTTTTTCTCATGTAGGAAAATTTGTGAAGATTTTTGTGTTTTTTTTTTTAATAAATGAAACATTCCTGCCCTTAAAGGAATTGATAGATTTGCTTATACTGTACCCAAAGGAGGGATTTGTTTAGTTAATGTATTCTATATCATATGGGTTAAATTTTTAAATAATTCAATGACTTTGCAGTGGTTAGCACTTGGGAGAGGTCACATATGGCAGACTTCCCCAATGAAGCATAATCATTTAGCATAATCTGTACATGCAATTTTACAAGGACTTAGATCACGTGTATATGTGAAGATAGTACTGAAGCCCTCATGGTGACTCAGGGCTTTGTATTTCATCTCATTCTCTCCCTTCATGTGGTTAATGGTTACACTTTCTGAGTGATCAGTGATAAAAGGTAAAATAGAACATGTAGGTAATTGAGACTAGCGGTAACTGTAGGCTGTGATATCTGCCTGCCACATAGACTGATGGTGGTCTGTTCCCATGTTCTGTGGTCCTCAGGTGTCCATTGACTGTCCATGGTCCATCTACTCAACTGTCATCGCGCTGACCTTCAGTGTTCCGTTCCAGACCACACACTCTTTGCTGTCAGCCGGAACACGGTAAGGAGACTCAATACCACCTCTGGATTCTTTTCCAAAACTCTTCTGAAGAAGTTCTTTTTTTCATGCTTGATTTAAGTGAAGGAAGATACAAATATCAGTAATACAGTCAGCTGAACTTCAGTGATAATTTCTTTTAACCTACCTTTCTCAATATGTAGAAAATAAATAAGCATGTTTTCACCAATTTTTTGTTTTAAAACTTATGATAGACCTAAATTAAGCACAGTTAGTTGATGCTTAGAGTTTACAACTTTTGAGTTAACAAAGATGGTTTTCATACTTAAGCTTTTCTTTTTCCTTGTGAAACAAGTAACTGAAAGTTGAGGGAGAAATGGAACTTGTGACATGTATGGACAGTTATTTTTCTGAGTAATTTTAGTGATGATTGTCCCGGCCTCATGCCATGTCATGTGATTGCCAAATACATGTTCTTAACAAGAATATTTTCTTGCACAATCTCAATGCTATTGATTACGTATTAAAGGCAACAGTAATTCTCTGGTATCCTGGAACACCTACTTCATATTCAGCTTTCCCCAGCTATCTCAAAGAATTATTGGTCAGTTTCAGTTGGGAGCCAAGCAGAGAACTCATTTGGTGATTATCCCCTTCAGTATGTCTTCATCAGTGCTTCCCACTCCTCATCCACCTCCCCATTTTTCCAGCCATTGACCTGTTGCTGAACTTGGACCACTGGGTCATTCTATATTTGATATGTCACATCTTCATTGATGTAACTATTCCTCTGTATTTCTTGGCAGTTACTTTTAAAGCAAGGCTTCTTAAACTAAGCAGTGGGGACATACACAACTGGAGATTTCTTTGTTGTTATTGTTTTACATTCTGTACTGAGCAGCACTCCTCACACCCACCCACTAAATGTTCATGGCATCTACAAGTATATATAGTTAAAAAACATGACAGATATGTAAACAGAACTTGAGATACTTCATTAAAGGCTGGCTTTTCAGAAGTGACTTATGGTTAATGAAAATGAAAGTGAATGGTGAATTAATGAGTAATCATTATTTCTAAAACAGCCCCATTACTAAATGTCTCTCTTCTACATAAGTTTACAAAGATCTGGTATCACTTACTCATTATCCTTGAATCAGAATCAACTCATAGCTGACCCTCCAGTGGATTTTCAGATAGTGTAAATGCATGGGAGGAGACTGCATATCTTTTCCTGTGGAGCAGCTGGTGGAGTCGAACCACTCACCTTTGGGTTAACAGTGTAATTGCATATCCACTAGGCTACCAGAGTTCCTTTGCCAGAAACAGAATATTCTTTGATCTATTTTCCTGCAGAAGTAGCTTGTTTAAAGAAAGATGTTTGCTGTGACATTTATGAAATCAAGAGTAGAACTATACCTAGCAACTTGTTGTATTCTACTTTGTTGCTTTTCAGTTTCCCATCAGAGAGGATCCTCTTAACAAAGCTAAAACATATCTATTAAGGTTCTTAAATGTAAAATTAAACCTTTTTTTTTGAAGGAAATATGTTCAAATTTGTGTCCAGAATTTGTCGGAACTTGACTTTGAACTCTCAGATAGTCATCTTGTGGATACTGGTGGTAGTGCTGACCTGCAGCTGGTACCACTGAACACACAGTCCCATCAGGTAAGCATTTTCTGGAGCAGAGCACGAACTTGTTCACAACAGATGGGGAGGACAAGAGTGCCATAATGCATTGTCCATAATCTGTCTCGTCTAGAGTGGCACAGTGTGCTTTGAGATTCGGTCTTTCAATAAATTGAAAAATTTCACTGGTGGTTACTGAAAGCTCATACTCTCTGAAGACGTCTTTTAAGTTCCAGCTTTGCTGGAATTGGTGTGCATGTTTATCCTCTATTCTTTGACTGAAGGAAACGGGATGTTTGTAGTTTTGGAATAATTAAATCTTAAATTCTCCCCAAATAGAAAAATACTGTCAATCAAAGTACATATTAACATCTATTCCATTTATTTTATATTTAAACTTTTTAAAGAAATATAGAGTAACTGGCATAAATGTAATATGTGCTTTTAAAACTTAAATATCTTTACAAATATAATTGACACAAATATAAATACATACTTTTTAAGTTGATTGACCTTTCCCTGCTTCAGAAATATAGGAAATTATACAATAGAAGATTATACACCATAAATATTGCTTAGACTTCCTTGGAATCTCCTGTGCTGTGGAGCTTGTTGTTTTGTTGTTTTTGTTGTGTGTACCATCAAGTCAGAACTGACCTTAGCTGACCATCCAGTGAGTTTTCAGAGGCAGTAAATCACATAAGAGGAGACTGTTCATCTTTCTCCCAGAGAGCCACTGGTGGATTCGAGCCACTGTGTTAGCAACACAGTTCCTTACCACTAAGCCACCAGAACTCCTTACGGAATCATAGAAAAAGAAGACATTTCTATCAGGCATCTGTGGGAATTAAGGCCAGGCCAGGTGGTCCTAGGTCTTGGTGAGTGGTGCAGGACCACAGTGTCAATGTACAGATAGGTGTCAGTGACACAGCTTCTGCTTAAGTAGCATACATGTTTACTTGTTTTGGGGAGCGTTTCTAGCTGGCACTCTTGTTTGCTGTGCTGTGCTTGTTTGGTGGGCTGGTGCTCTGGGTGCCCAATGACGGCCAACTCTTCCTGCAGTGCATTCACAGCCGGCAGTCTGTGTTCTTTGTCTGGGAGCTGAAGTGGACTCGGGAGCCGCCCCCTGGCCTGCATTGCCAGTTCTCAGTTGGATTCTCACCAGCTTCTGAAGAGCGACTGTCGATCTCCTTACAGCCATACACTTATGAATTCCAAGTGGAGAATTTTTTTGTATGTATTTTATTATTTTGAAAGTATATTAGTAAGGGTCTTGCAATAAAAGATGTCATTATTGTATTCCTTATAATCTGACATTTTGAGTAGAAAAAAACCTTTCAATATAATGAAGTAAAAACTCGAGAAAACTAATAAATACAGGAGGAAAATCACTGACCTATATTTTAGAACTTTAGGTCTTTTTGGGTGATACATCTGCTTTGTAACTCCAGAGAGTTAATGTTTTCATCACACTAAAAGACTTCTTTTTGCTTTCATATTTTGAGTAATTTTTAGAGATAGAACCATATCATCATCATCTTTAGCTGTTATCCAGAGGCATAACTTCATACAGCATGTCTCTAGTTCTTAACAGGAATACTGTAAATACTATAGCATTTTGCAGAGTTTTAATACCGTGAAGGTGTTCTTGTTACCTAAAAATCTCTTAGTGGAAGCCAGTTTAGATATGGAACTAAAAATAGTACAAAGCTAAGTAAGTAGATAAATTATGTTGTTCCTTTAGTGCTGTGGTTGGATTTATTGTTAGGTTGGATTTATATGTAAATATACAACTAACACTTTCATAATTATGATCCTGCGCATTACCTTTTCCTCGCAACCTATGGCAAGCACTAATCATTAGGGAAATATGTTGCTGTGAATTTGTCTACTTAGGACATGTCAGATAAATAGAATCATATTTGATATTTTGTCACTGGTTTCTTACACTTAACGTGTTTTCAAGGTTCATTTGTATTGTAGCATTTATGTAGTACTTTTTATGGTTAAACAATATTTCATTGTTGGATACATACTACATTTTGTTTATCTATTCACCTATTGAATAGCTGTATTCTTTTTTCTTTGGGATTATTATGAATAATGCTACTATGAATTTTGATATACAAGTTTTATGTAGATAAACGTTCTTTGTTCTCCTGGGTAAATACCTGAGAGTAGAATTGCTAGCCCATCTGGTAAGTTCATTTAACATAGCTTTTCTAGAGCAGCTGTGCTATTTTACATTATCATTTATAAAGGTTCCATTTTTTCCACATCTTCACCAATACTTGGGTGTATTTTTTGTTGCATTCATTCTGATGGGTGTGAATCAGATTAATTTTTGATGACTGAATTGGAATTGACTTGATGGTACTGGGTTTAGTGATATTAAGGAGTCTTAATAGTATAGTGATTAAGCACTCAGCTTCTAGCAGAAAGGTTGGCAGTTCCTGCCTTGCCCCACCATTGTATGGCAGAAAGACCAAATTATTTGCATCCATAAAGATTACAGCCTAGAAAAGCCTATGCGGCAGGTTCAGTCTTTCACATGGACTTAGTATGAGTGGAGAGTGACTTAATGGTACCTAAAACAAATAAGGATATTAAATGAAAACCAACAAGGATATTAAATATATTTTCATGTGCTTATTGTTGAAAGAAGAGAAAACCGGACATAGGGGCACAGAGCCTTGAATGTCCTTGAAAGGCCAAAAAGAGTGAGAATAACACAGCCCTTCTCTGGCTAAGAGCAGATCAAATAAAGAGCCCATAGCCCAGCCCTCTGGTGCCTCTAGAGCCACAGCAGCAGCAGGAAGTTCATTATTTGTTGTTGACTTACAGATTCACTGTTGTGATACCAAGAATGGGGCTTATTAGGGAAGTAAGTTGGAGAGTGAGGGAGGCAAAGAATATCACCCAATGCAGATCCAGGTTTTAGGCAAGCAGGTTCTGATTTCAGCAAGTACCATTTCCTTCCATCACCAAAGAAAGGCAAGAACAGTAAAATCCTTTAACTGTGGTCTTTATCTCAGAGCAACTCTTGTTGCACCTTCCACAGCAATGCTGTAGTCTCTCCACTACCATCATCAGGATCTCATTTTCAACAGTCTTGTTCCAGTCTCCCTCAAGTCTTCCTTTCCTCAAGTCTTGCTGCTCACTGTAGGAAGCACTCTTTCTCTTATCCTAGTCCCAAAGCATGTGTCTGTAGCTAATGTAGCTAGAGACCAGAGTGGGCTAGTAACTGTGGTGGGTAAAAAAGTCAATTTTTAGGCTAACACCATATATACCTTTCTTTGGAAAAAAAATGCATATTTTTATCTGCAGTGTTAGCTTACAAATTAGCTTTTCTTTTTTGATGGGGGCAGTTCTCCTTTATGAAGTGGATAGAAATTAGATGTGGCCACCGCCATCCCTATGTTGGATGCATTCCTTTTGCAATATCTTTTGACCATTTAAAAAAATTAGATTACTTTTTAAAATCAATTTTAAGAGTTCTTGGTTAAAATCTCTCATCAGATATATGTTTTAAAAATACGTTCTCACAATCTCTAGGTTGTCTTTCCATTTTTCTGATGGAAAAAAGTTTTTAATTTTGTTAAAGTCTGACTTACTTATCAGTCTCTTTTAATATTTGTACTTTTTGTGTGAGGACTAATAAATCAGTGCTCATTTGGGACTGAATGTGCCCTATATCATCTGAACTTGGAAGCAAAAACTTTTCTAGTTTTAGCTCTTACACTTAAGTCAAAAGTCTATTTTGAGTTAGTATTTGTGTGTCGTGAGAGGGTAGGGTTCTAGATTGCCTTTTTTGTTTGTATATGACTGTCAGTTGTTCCAGTACCATTTCTGAAAAGACTCATTGTTCTTCCATTGTGGTAAAAAACCCAGCATTATGGCAAGTGAAATATCTCAGTCACAAAAGGACAAATACTGCATAATACCACTGTAATAAAATAGAACAGACATGGAGTGGGTGGTGGGTAGGGAATGGGGAAAGAGTGGATAGATAATGAACACTGCATCAGAAGAGATGAGGGGAAGAAATGTCTGAAAGGAATATCTGATTATGCATTATATGTATGAGAACAATCTGGAACTAGGGGTGCATTGTGAGGTGGGCTTGGGAGGGGGGAGAAAATGTGCAACAATGAATAAAAAAAGTATAAAATGATTATTTTATAAATTTTTTAAAAAAAAATTTAGTGCCAATAATTGTTTGAGCTGATTTCTGCAGAGGCATATTATTTCTGCACACAATTCTTGAAGCCTCAGCGTACATTCATATAACGGAGTACCTCACCACTCTGTAGCACAGTGTTTTACCACAAGCCTCACCCCACCTTCCTTCCTTCCCCTCTCCCCTTCTGCCGCACCCCCATCCCTGGTAATCAAAGAATGTTTCTTTCTTGGTATGAACCTTCCTCTTTTTGTAACATTGATCTTACACAATATTTGTCCTTCTGTGACTGATTTGTTTCACCAAGTATAATGTCCTCTACATTAATCCATGTTATGTATTGTTTCTTGAATTCTTTGTTATTTTTTATTATTACATACTTTTAGGTTGTGTGTATGTATCATAATTTGTTTATCCATTCATATGAAATAATGTGGTAATGAATGGATGAGCAATATTAGGATATATGCATAATGGTGGGATTATTGACTTAATTGATATTTCTGTTTCCATCTTTTAAAGGAAGCACTAAAAGGTTTCCCACAGTGGTGGTGCCATTTTACATGCCCACCAGCAGTGCTTGAGAATTTCAATCTCACCATGTCCTTGCCAGCATTTGCTATTTTCTCATTCAACTTTGCTATTGTTACTGAAGGAGATGGTATCCCTTTGTTAATTTGATTTGAATCCCCTTAATAACTAATGATCACAAACATTTCTTCATGTGTTTGTCGGCTATCTGAATGTCCTTAGTAAAATGTGTCACCATGTTCCCTGCTCATCCTTCAATTAGATTGTTAATTTTTTTGTTGTTGAGGTATTGTTTTCTATAAGTAGCTGTTGTTGTTGTTATGTGCCGTCGAGTCGCCTGCCACTCATAGCGACCCTATGTACAACAGCCCTAAACTCCGCTCTGTCCTGTGCCAATC
>NW_006399883.1:9407399-9457924 GCF_000299155.1 Elephantulus edwardii
CAATGCATCTTGGTTGCATGTTCGATCAATCTCCGATTGTAAAAGTTGGTAAAAATCTTCTATCTCCTCTTCCTTGGCTCTGGTTGTTGGTACATATATTTGAATGATAGTGGTATTCACTGGACTTCCTTGTATGCGTATAGATATTATCCTGTCACTGAAAACCGTATAAGTAGTAGAGATTTTAAATACAAGATTTAATTTTTAGATCAGTGTGTGTTCTATTGTTTATGCTTTTTTGGTTATATTTGCTAATCTATTCATGTCATAAATTAGCACCCCCTTTAGGTTTTATGTCTTTGGTGCATCTTGAGTTAGTTTTTGAACACTTCCTTTCCTTGAAAAACAGTTATATAGTGGGCAGGCTGTGTCCATGGAGCAAGCCAAGATTTACTACTCTGCAATTTTTTTTTAAATTTTATTATTTTTGTGTGAGTGTACCGTCAAATCAGATCTGACTGGTACAGGAGGAGATTGTTCCTCCTTCCCCCGGCAGAGCATCTGGTGGATTCGAACCGTGCACCTTTAGGTTTGTAGTTGCAGCTCCTTTCCACTAGGCAACCAGAGCTCCCTATTCTGCAATTTTGAGTTCCTTTCTAGTCACCAAGGATAACTTTGACTCTCCTTTCATGGAGGCTAGAAACACTCCAGATTGTCTGTATTTCTGCCATTATAGTGTTTGAAATACAGAAAAAGTTCTTCTGAGGAGCAGAAACATTGTTAACCAGCCACTTTATCATTGCAACTTTCTTTCATCTACTTGCTATTGCTTTACTTTCTCCTCCGTAGAGCTTCTTTCAGATCAGATGGGTCATATGTGTGTGCATTGAGTACACAGAAGGTCCTTGGGCCTCATCTTTGAAGCTATTGAGATCAGAAAGGCTTTTTATATCTGAACTTGGCCCTTTTTCTTATGGAAGTTTCACTTCTCCAGACAGTATATTGTCTGTCTGGTATGAAAATCACTTAGAGAGGCCTAGCTAAGGACTGTTAAGTAACTTGTGATATTAATACCCAGAAAAAAAAATTATCTTGGCATTAGACTTTAGAAATGCTGTTATTTAAAACTCTGAAGTTGTTTTTCTTTGAATATCTTACAATTCCCATGGAGTACCATTTAAAATAGAGTTGCATAGCAAGTTTTATGTATTTCGTGAAGGAATATTTTAGCTTTAAAATAGAACTAGCAGCATGCCGGGAGCTCTGGTGGCCTAGTGGGAAGGAGCTGTGCTGCAGTCCCAAAGGCATGAGGTTTTAAATCCACCAGCTGCTCCGTGGGAGAAGGGTGGGCATTCTCCTCTTGTGCGATTTACAGCCTCTGACAGCTTGCTGTAAGGTCAGCTGTGGGATTTGGACTTGATGGCACACAACAGCATCAGCCAGCCCTTGGGTTGTGATTAAGCTCATGTCACCTGTAAGGTAGCAGGTCTGTTTGATCCTTTGTGCCCAGTTCAGTGATGAAATGTTAGAAACAAATGTGATCAGGTACTCACAATAGCTCCTGGAGAAAGAGGATCATGGGCTGAATGTTGAGTTCTTACCAAGATGCTGTTCTCATTTTGCTGGCTGTGATCATGGCTTGTGTTTTGGAAAACAAATAAACAAACCCTACCATATTCTTTAGAAATGCCTCCTTCTGTAGACAGAGGTGAAATAAACTAGATTGGTAGATAACCATTTAACCAAAGTTTGGATAACCATTAAATCTGAGAGATAGGCAAATAAAAAGATAGTCATTGTAATAATCTTTCTTCTATTGTGTGTACTTGAAAAATGTTATAAAGCTTTAAAGCCCTTGAGCTAAGACTTCCCAGGAGTATGTGCCTGAAGTGGGCTTGATGAGAGGAAGAGTCCCAGTTACTTCCTGACGAGCCTAAACCACAGCGGCTGAGCAAGCGGATATCAATGTCAGTTCTTGCCCATCTGGTGGTAGCGCCATGTTTGCCTTAAATATTGTTTAAATATATTCACTTTGTCCTTGTCTTTCTTTCTTGTCCAGACATTGTATAATGTAAAAGCTGAAATATTACCTCCTTTGGGAATGGAATACTGTAAAACGGGCTCACTCTGCTCCCTGGAGGTGTCGATCACACGCCTCTCAGACCTCTTGGAGGTGGACAAAGATGAAGCACTGACAGAATCGGATGAGTACTTTACAACGAAACTGATGTACGAAGGTAGGTGTAGAGTCGTTGGAGAAGCACATCATGCTTGGAAGGGTATATAGGGTCAGTGCCGGAGAGAAAGGCCTGGATGAAATGGATTGACACAGTGACTGTGGCAGTGGGGTCAGGTGTGATGTGATAAGAAGGTTGACTCAGAACGGGGCAGGGCTCAGAGCCATTGTTCATAGAGTCGCTGTGAGTCATAGTTGACTCTGTGGCACATAACAGCAATGATGACGGCTACTTGAGGAAACAAAGCCATCCTCATAAGGTTCCATGTTGTATGATCACACAAAACCTCACAATGACAAAATCATAGGGATGGAGAGTAGATCAGTGGCTGACAGGGGTCAGGATGTGTGTGTGTGTGTGTTGATTATAAAGGAGTAACACAAAGGCCACCTTCTGTCCTGGAATTCTGCATCTTGATTATAGCCTTCATTGTAAGAATCTTCACATGTTACACAAAACATGGAAAACAGTAGAGGGTCTGCAGGCACTGGGGAAATGGAGTGAGTCATGGGCCCAGTAACTGGAGCCATAATGGCATCCTGCAGGTGTGTAAGATGGCACCTGTTGGCTTGCCTGAGGGACACCATTACCCTGTGCTGTTATTCACATAATTTCTTGTATAATCATTTTAGAATAATAATTGCAAACAGAATTTACTCAGCATTAGATTAAATAAACTCAATCATTTTGATTGTATTTTGAAGGATATTCTTAAGAAACAGTTGCTGGTTTGAGTGCAAGTTGGTGGTGGTGATTCCTGCAGCTGTCTTACAGAGCTATCCACCTGCCACAGTTTTAAAAACGCCAGTGCAAATATCAGCATCTTGGAAAAGCAGGAATATGAGAACAGCTTTGAGCCATGGGTCCCTTAAGCATCACACTTTGAGAACATGCTTTGGTGCCTTTCCCCTGTAGGCTGCTCCAACCTTTTCTGCCTTTTGCTGTTTTCAGTGTCCTCTCCTTCATCCACAGGACCTTTCATGACTTCTTTTTTGTTGTTCACAAAGCTTCTCATTCACATTCCTGGCCTGTTATTCTCTGTCTCCATAATGGGAGAGCCACGCTTTCTTCTGCTAGTTCATTTGTTTTCTGAGGACAGGTATCCAGTCCTGCATATTTATGTAACTCCAGGACTGGTCCCCAGGAAGCTTGGTTAAGTTCTTTTACACAGAATTAAATGATTATTCTAACAAATGTTAGATGTTAAGGATCTTTAATGGACTAGTAGCTCTTCGGAGTACTTTATGTACATCTTCACTGTTCTTTCTGAAAAATCAGCCCTGTAATGATGGCAGCCTTCTCACTTTAGCAGAATGGCACCTGGCCCGAGACACCTTAAGAGACTTGTCCATGTGACAGCCAGGATCCAGACCCCTTTGTCATTGATGCTGCCCCTTACCAGGTTGAGCCACTATACTGTACTACCCGAGTATTTAACAGGCTTATTAATAGCCAGAATAACTCTGCTGTTGAAACACTTCAGTTTTCAGATTTCCTATCATATTAATTTTAGAGGGAAAAAAATTGTTTCCCCTGTTCATCTAGCATGATCCAGTCTAAACTAGAATGTTAGGCTGAAATATTTATCTTCGTTTTTAAACAATTTGTGCCAAGTTGATTTCAGCGCCAGCCCTTGGAAAAAGACACCATGCTTGGAAAGGTGGAGAGTCAGCAAATGAGAGAAAGATGCTCAATAACATAGATAAACACAGTGACTGTAACAGTGGACCCAAGTGTATCTGGGATGGTGCTGATTGCACAGGATGAAGCAAAGTTTAGACCTGTTTCATAGGGTCGCTGTGAGTTGTTGTCAGGTCAGTGACACCGAACAAAGCAGTGACCACCTGTGGCAGATCAGAGTTTCCTTGGCTGTAATCCTAATGGAATGAAGTTGCTGGGCCTTTCTCCTACTGAGCTGCAGGATAGGTTCAGCTGCTGTCCTTTTGGTTAGTAGCTAAGTGTTTAACCATTCTACCACCAGGGCTCATTACTGTAGTTACTTAAATGTGTATGCTTCATCTTAGAGCCTAATGATTAGATGTTGAAATATGTATTTTACTTTACAGTCATGGCTCCCTTACTGCTGAGTGTGAGAACTGTTATTTATGATTCCTGTTTTGGGACTGTGACATAGTACTCTACAGGTTGCACTGCTAACCAAGAGATCAGTTGTTCAAATCCACCAGCTGTTCCATGGAATAAAGATGATGTCAGTTTCTTCCCTTAAAGACTTACAGCCGTAGAAGCCGCAGCCGGAGGCTTCCTGTGAGTCTGAAGTGACTCAGGAGTAGTGGGTCTTTTGGACTAAATGTTGAAGTGCCGTTTGGATCACCCATGACTTCCTCCTCTCTTTTTCAGTTGTGGACAACAGCAGCAACTGGGCAGTGTGTGGGAAGAGCTCTGGTGTCCTCTCCATGCCGGTGACTGCACAGGCTACCCACCGTGTCCACATGGAAGTGATGCCCCTCTTTGCGGGACACCTGCCTTTCCCTGATGTCAGATTGTTTAAATACCTTCCCCATCACTCAGCCCACTCCTCACAGCTGGACGCAGGTAAGAACTTCAGGAGATTGTTTTCAGTTATATGTTTGGGTGACTGATAGTATCGTGAGGAGAAATGGTAAAGAATAGGTTGAAGAACTGGCAGCTTGTCGTCAGTGGTAAAACCACCATGGTACTGATTTTGGATATTCTCTCTGTGTTCTAGTATTCTTTTTCCAGGCAAGAGTTGGGCTTTGTGGGGCTAGACTTTTCTTGGGGGATGGTGAGATTGATTCAAGATACGACAGGGTTAAGAGCTGTAGGGTTCCTGTGAATTGCAGGTTACTTGATGGCATATAACAACAACAACAACAACAAGACAGTGATGTGACTAGGACTTACTGTGTGTGCTTTGCAGATAGCTGGATCGAGAATGACAACCTGTCAGTGGACAAGCATGTAGATGATGCGGTGGACAGCAGCAGCATCAAGAGCCGGGGTAGTGTGCACTCAGCCTCCAGCACTGAGCACAGAGGCCTGCCCATGCCCCGGCTCCAGGCCTTCCCTCCCGGCCAGGTCTTCAACTCCAGTACTGGCATGCAGGTCTTTGTCATCCCCAGCAAGGAAGACCATGTCTTAGAGGTCAGTGTCACATGACCACGCTGAAGGTCACGGAGCAAACGTCCAGATGGAGATGAATGCACTTTAAAGGATAAGGACTTGACTGTTCTCCATGGTTAACATTCTGCTCTAGCCGGACTTGGTGACTTTGTGGTCATGGACATGTCAGAGGATTTCAGTGTACAGTACAGCTGGTGCAACTGAGTTGAGTTGTCCTTTTCATCTTGTAATAATATGAAATTATTCATTTCTTTCTCTCCCCCAGTCCTGTGATGGCGTCCTGCTGGGTCTCCCAGAGCCTGCACAGTAACCACTTGCAGCTCATGGAGTCATTTCTGATTGGTTTCCTTGAGCTGAATGTAGTTGCTCTGTCCTTAAAGGTGTACATCCAGCAGACCTTGCAGGCCTGTAAGGGAGGCAGGCGTGCCTTCTGGTCACATGCCGTCCCATTTCTGTTTCTGGGTGGATTTGTGAATCCTGGACCCCAGATCACCTAGTTGTGTTTTCTGGGAAACACACTTCTATTTTCCCAGAAAACAACTAGAAGGTCCTTTTCAGGGCAGGTGGGTAGGGTGGGGATGGGTGGGCAGGGGGTGGGGTGGGGGGTGGGAGCTAACCCCTCTGTGCCTTGGGACAGCAGAATGAGGAGGACCTGGAGGGTCTACGAGCAGCCTCAGTGGGTCTTCTGGAGCCATTTAAAAGGTACATTTAAAAGACTAGACCAGGGCATAAGGAATAACTTGACATTTAAATGATTTAAGAATAAATTTTTCTGGAACTTTGTTTTCCCCCCACCCCCCATAAAGTTGACTGACTATCGTAAGCACTTGGAATTAAATATATATTTATTTTAATTGTCATTATATATGTGGGATTAATATGTCATGTTGCTTTTCTTTCACTTTTGTATAGTTAAAATTACGTGTAAAGACTAGTTTAATCATTTTTCTTTTGCACCTTAAAAATTAAGATTTAATCTTCATTTAAAATGAAGATTAGGTGGGAAAGAGGCAGTTCACAAGGGTCCTTCTGATCTGGTAGAAAGATGAAGTCCTGGAATTTCACCTCTGCTGCTCCAGTAAATCGCAGTCACATCATACCAACAGATTTATTTGCTTTCGGTTATAAATTTAAATGTATATATGGTTGATTTATTATTTTTAAAAGTAAAACTAATAAAATGTTGATGTATAAGTTGCACCAAAAATCAAGGACAAAATAAATGTGTGTTTGTTTTTATTGGTGTGAAAGTCACAGCTTGTAAATAAGTGTTGTATGTTTTAAGCCTTTTCCAGCTTTCCAAAGCAATGTATTTTTGTACATATACAATAGAGTACTATTAATTTACAGGCAAAGTTGGTTGGAATTGAACTTCAAAAAATAATGCAAGTGGATGTGGTGAAGCCCCATGAGCATAACTGAGATGTGGGGCGCTTAAAGAGAACAGAGCGTAGGCCAGGGCTGTGGAGACTGGCCAAGTGAGGAAAAAGAGGTGCAGCTCTAAAAATACCTAACGGGTCATTCGCTTTCAGTATTCTGTGTGTTATCGTCTAACTTAGCCAACAAATAAAGGCCATGTAATTTTTTTTTTTCTTCCTCTCATGTCTTATTCACTTGTATAGATGGGAAAAGTATGTAAAAAAAAGAATCTTTAAACTTTTCAAAAATTTATCTTCCTCATATGCTGTTGAAAACTAATAAACTTGTCAACTTGTTAGAAAAATGAGAATTTAAAATAAAAATGATAGTTTAGAATTTCTAAAAATAAGGTTTTTTAAGTTACAAAAATTGAAGATTTCTCTACACATCTGTCAAGTCTTAAGAATGAAGGGATCTTTGAAATTATATTTTCTGTGAGAAGACTAACGAATTCATGTTGTTGGCCTCTAAGCCAAGACAGCATATCCTTCTTCAACGAACAATGTGGCTTTTTCTCCCAACTTCTGAAACTCGGATAGGACTCAATGTTTAAGTTATATCTGTTGATTTATATATGTGGGTTCCATGCCCATTTTGACATCCTGTAATTAGATATAATTTAGAGGAAGAAAATTAAGGGAAAACACAAAATGGTTTTTATTTCTTTTTGTCTGATAATTTAATAGAATAACGTTTATTATAGGTTTACTCCCCTCTCCCGACCCTCATTGCCTATGAACTTTGATAAATGTTGATAGTTGCAGAGGGGCTTCAAGCCTTTTGTTCATAGTCGCTAAGAGTCGTGCTTGACTCGAAGGAAATCAACAGCAGCAACAACAACAGGCCCTCATTGAGCTGGGTTGACAGTGATTATAACGATGGGTTCAAGTATTTCAGAAATGATGAGGATGGCACAGGATAGGGCAACAGTTCAGATCCACTGTTCATGGAGTTGCTTTGAGTCTTAGACTCGATACCTGACAAACAATTATCCAAAAGATCTTTTGAAATCGAAGTTACTCAGGTGTTTCTCTTCTCACCCCCCCCTTTTTTTTACACACCCTTTTTTTAAAGACTAAAGAAAAATATCCTCCAGTACTCTATTTTTTCCTCTTAGTATTCACCATAAATCTAACTGAAAGGCTGAAATTGGATTTTTGTTGTGTTTTAAAGTAAGGTTCTTGTGTTTGAGACAGGCTGGTTTTGTTGATAAGGTTGTCACAATTGTTAAATAATTGTAAAGCCAGATTTTGAATGTTTAAACAGCAAAGAATATGCAGCCATTTTGCAAATACTTGTGAAACATGTAAATAATAGCAAATGAGGAAAAAAATCAGTTATAATTTTTGTGAATTTCATAGGGTCTCCTATGATTGGAAAAATTATAACTCTTTTGGTTTTAATGTGGAAACTATTGTATTTAATCTGAAAATGAGTTCTACCTACAGTCACATGGCCAACCCAGCCAGCCCAGTGTGGGTCGGATTCCTCTGTTACTGAGTCTTAGTTCATACAGAGTGGAGATCCCTTAGAGTTAGAGAGAAAACACTCACAAGGCTTCTATGCAGTTTTCTTTGGTGTTTCAACTAAAACTGAGTTACAAAGTGGAATTAAAGAAACACTCCAAATGTGTATGTAAAATGAACAATGGTACTACTTTGTATAAAAGATTGTACTAATGTAAATGTTTTTCTTTCAACTGTGATTTTTAAAATAAAGCCTACCTGATTTTAGAATTTTATTTTTTATGAAAATGCCCTGTTCTCTGAATTTATCCATCATAGGAACTAGGCTGTAAGAGCCAAAGGCATTGTTTGTACAATGTGCTGGGATTCTGTGACTGGAAAAGGTGACAAGTTGGTGACTTTGACACTGCAGGTATTAATTCCATTTTCATGGTTTACAATGAAAATCATTTTCACATTATTCTGTAATATACTGTTAGATGAAAACCATTGTATTAAGACTGTTTAAATTGTAAGCATTAAAATTCTAAAAATACACATTTTAAGAAGAAGCTTCTGTTGGAACTTTATTTTTTTGTTGTGATGTTTGAAAATTTTGTGTGTACAGTTTTTTTGTTCTCTTTCTCTAATTCTCTTTCTCTAATCTTTGTGCCTAAGTTTCAGGCAGAATTTACTTACTGTAGTGAGCTTTAGGAATATTTTTTTTTTGTAATTTATTCCAATAGCTTACAAGAAAGAACCAAGACATTTGAGTTTAGAGAGCTTTCAGTTTTTCAGTAGATAATTATATTCAACAGTTTACATTCCACAAGAATGCTGGGCCACATGGAGCATACTTCTTTGGGTTTTGGTCATGCCACCCCAAGTTTCTTGAGAGAATGATGGGTCTCATGTGGTATATTAAGACACCCATTTCATGATAATTAGGCTGGTGTGTGTCAGTGTCAAAGTGTTCTGAAAAGAGTTTCTCATCTTTAGGACGTAGATTGATTGCAAGGTGTCTTTTGTAGTGCTTCTGAGTAAATGCAAACCACCAACCTTGGAGTTAACAGTATAAGAGATTGTAGTTGACAGATATTGGGGAATGGATTTCAGTTCAGATTCACCCCATGTGACAGAACAGAATTGTTCTGTAGAGTTTTCTAGGATGGCTGTGGAACAGACATCAGTTGCTTGTATACAAGTTATAAATTGAAGAAAGTGAAAAGTCCATGAGAGTTAAAGTATGACATTGAGTATATTCCACCTGAATTTAGTGACCAGCTGAAGAATACATTTAACACATCGAAGACCAGATCAGTTGTGAGATGACATAAAGGACATCACATGTGAAGAAAGTCAAATCTCATTAAAAAGACAGGAAAGAAAGAAATGGCCAAAATGGATTTTTTTTTTTGTAAAGCCAGTCAAATTCAGCAGTGGGGGATTGCATCCCAACTTTAGTTGCACTAATGTTAATGTTGTTGTTGTTATGTGCCGTCGAGTCGCTTGCGACTCAGAGTAACCCTATGTACAACAGCTCTAAACTCTGCTCTGTCCTGTGCCAATCTCATTGCCTCCGACACACTCATCCCGATTACCCCAGTCACTGAATCAATCCATCTCCCAGAGGGCCTTCCCCTCCTGCCCCTGCCCTCTACCCTCCCATGCATGATGTCCCTCTCCAAGGACCTTTCTGTTCTTACAACATGACTAAAGTATGTCAGACGAAGCCTCAGAATCCTTGCCTCCAAGGAGCAGCTCGGTTTAACCCTCTCCAGGTTAAATCTGTTCTCTTAGCAGTCCATGGCACCTTCAGCACTCTTCTCCAACACCAAAGCTCAAAAGCAACAATTCTCCTAGCCTCCTTGGTCATTGTCCAGCTCTCTGATGCATAACAAGTGATTGCAAAGACCATGGCCTGTACCAGATGCACCTTTGGCTTCTAAGTACTTTAGAGAGGTCCCTAACAGCAGACTTTCCCATGGCAATATGTCTTTTAATTTCCTGGCTGCTGGTGCCAAGAGTGTTGATTGTGGAGCCAAGCAAACTAATAGCTTCTGATAACCCACTACCATCGGACCAGCCTAAAATGGATATCAGTCTTAAAGACTAGAAAGCTTTGCTCCAAAAGAAAAGAAAGAATGAAGTAAAAGAAATCAAATATCAGAAAACCAAAACTATTATTATGAAAAGTGAAAATAACTTACAGTTATAAAACCAAAAAAATAAGAGCACTCTGGGCATTTCTTAAGCTGAAGGACCAGGAGAAAAAAAATTCTAGCTTCAAGTTGCAACACTGAAGGACTCTTTGGACAGCATATTGTATGATATAAAAAGTTTTAAAAAGAGAATACATAGGAGTCACTATATAAAAAAAGAATTGGTCAACATTCATTTATTTCAGAAGACAGCATATGATCAAGAAGCAATGGTATTAAAAGAAGATGTCCAGGCTGTACTGATGGCATTGTTTTTATGTGCCACCTAGGTGCCTGCGACTCACAGTGACCCTATGTACAATGGCTCTGAAGCCTGCCTATCCTGAGCCAGTCTCACTGACTGACACACTTAACCCCATTGCCCCAGTTAATATGTCCATCTATCTCATCTGGGGTCTTCCTTTCCTGGGATGTCCCTTTACCCTTCCCATGATGACGTCCTTCTCTAAGGACTGGTCCCTCCTGGCCATGTGCCTAAAACTTGGTTTTACCCTTTCCAAGACAGACCTGTTTGTTCTCCAGGGACTCCATGGTATTTTCAAGATTCTTCTTCAGCACCACAAATCAAAGACATCAGTTCTTCTTCTGTCATCCTTAGTCATTGTCCAGCTTTCTGATGCATAGCATGTAATTGTGAAAACTATGGCTTGGATCAGGCACATACTAGTCTCTAGACTGACATCTTTGCTCCTCAGCACTCTGGAGAGGTCCCAGACAGCATACTTCCCCAAAGCAATTAGTCTTTTGATTTCCTGATTGCTCGTGCCAAGAGTGTTGATTGTGGAGCCAAGCAAGCTGTTAATTGTTAACAACCTCAATCTCTTCATCTGTCATGGTGCTGCCAATTGGCCCTATGGGGAAAATCTTTGTCTTCTTGATTCAGTCCATATTGAATACTGCAGTGTTTGATCTTCTGCAACAAATGCTTCAGGTCCTTGTCAGTTTCAGCAAGTAAAGTTCTATCATCTGCATTTTGTAGGTTGTTGATATGTCTTCCTCCAATCCTCATACCACTTTCCTCCTCATATAGTCCAGCCTCCTAGATGATCTGTTCTGCATAAAGATTGAAAAGGTATAGAGACAGGTTGCATCCCTGACACACTTTCCTAATTTTGAACCACGCAGTGTTTCCTTGCTCTGTTCTAACAACTGTTCAGTGGCATCGGAAACAAACCAACCCAACCAAAACTACAACATACCAAAAACCCCTTCAAGAGTTGATGGAATATCGAGTAAGATGAGTCAAAAATTGCATGCAACTGGAAGTACTCGCTTGTCTGTGTCAAGAAATTTGGAAGGCAACTATGTGGCCCTTTAACTGGAAGAGTATTTATGTCTTGTCCAAAGGAAGATCATCCAACAGAGTGTGAAAATATCATACAGTATCATTAGTATGACAGTACTAAAACAATATAATTTTGCTGAACAGAGTTAAAAAATAGTTGTACATTGAGAGAATTGCCAGAAATTCAGGGTAGATTCAGAAGTGAATGTGAAAAATGGGATCTCATTCCTGATGAGTTAGATTAATAATGTCTTTGAAAGCACAAAATACCAGAAAGGTGTTTACCTGTGTCTTATTATGTAAAATCATTCTACGGTGTTGATCCTAATATATGGTATGGATAACACTGTGGGGAAATGGGAATTCCACAACAACTTAATTGTACTGGAGAAACTATACATAGACCTAAAGGCACTTAGTTGCATGAACAGAAAAGGATACTGTATGTGTTTAAGAATAGGAAAAGTGTATTATCAGAGCTGTAGCTTTTCATTCTACTAATCTGTATGCTGAACAATTTGAAAAACTAGACTAAAAAATAATACAGCATCAGGATTAGAGGAAGACTAATCAACAACCTGCAATATACAAAGAATACAACCTTGGGGAAAACAAGATTTGAAATATTTATTGATGAAGTTCAAAGATTATATAGTTTCCACAACATCCATTTCCAGCATGAAGACCTAGAATGCTCATTGCCCAAAACCTTAAAAGATTTTAAGGTGTAGTTATTACTGTCATGACAGGAGTCCAGAATGAAGACTGCATAGTGGAGTGGACTTTGGGGGAGGGATTGTATAACAATGAAAGATTTTTACTTTTCAAAGAGAAGAGGGAACCGAGGAAGAGGGGTGGGAAGGGAGAAAAGTGCAACAATGAATGGAAATCCAAAGTCTCCATAAACTTTCATTAAAATTAATAATAAAAAAACGGAGGGGGAGAAGCAGAGACCAAAATGAATGTCAGAGGAGACTCAAACCTTTTATTAAAACGTAAAGGCCAAAACAAAGGTAAAAAATGCTGAAGTGAGAGAAAAAATGAGATTAATATTACAAAGAGCAGCTGGAGAAGACAAAGCAAAGTAGTATAATACAATGTCTGAAGAGCTGGAGTTAGAAAACTGAAAAGTGAAGAACACTCAGTATTTCTAAAAGTGAAGGAACTATAGAACAAATTCAAGCCTTGTATTGTTGCTTTATTAAAGGATTCTGATGCAGGAAGCATCAAAAGACGATGGAAGGAATAGAGAGACACTGCACCTAAAAAAATTAGTGAACATTAATCCTGAGCTACTTCAGGAAGTAGCATATGATGAAGAGCCAATGGTAATGAAGAAGTTCATGCTACACTGAAGGCATTGATAAAAAAGATGCCCTGGGAACTGATGGAACACCAGTTGACATGGTTCAAAAAATTGATGCAGCTCTGCCTGGATGTGTTCAGTAGTCTGTGCCAAAAAAACTTGGAATACAGCTATTTGTTCCATTCCACAAAGGGCGATTCGATAGACTCTAGAAATTACCAAACTCTCTCATTACTACCACATGCAAGTAAAATCTTGCTGAAGATTATTTTAAAATGGCTGGCACAGTACATTGACTGGAAATTGCCAGAAATTCAAGCTCCGTTCAGAAGAGGCCATGACAACAAAGGATATAATTTCAGATGTCAGATGGATCTTGGCTGAAAATATTAGAAATGCATTTACTTGTGTTTTATTGACTATGCAAAGGTATTTGTAGGTCATAACAAATTAGGAATAACACTGATAGGAACTATGTATGTATGTTGTTATGTACCACTGAGTAGTTTATAACTCATAGTGACCCTATATAAAATTGCTCTGAACCTTGTCCTATCCTGAGCCAGTCCCACTGTCTCTGACACACTTACTCTCATTACCCCAGTTACTGTCAATCCATGTCATCTGGGCTCTTCCTCTCCTGTGCTGACACTCCACCCTTCCAAGCATGATGTCCTTCTCCAGGGACTGGTCCGTCCTGGCCACACAGCCAAAATAATGTCAAACAGAGCTTCAAAATCCTTGCCTCCAAGGAGAAGCTTGGTTTCACTCTATCCAAGACAGACCTGTATGTTCTCTTGGAAGCAATAATTCTGTCATCCTTAGTCATTATCCAGCTCTCTGATGCATAGCAAGTAACTGTGAAGACAATGGCCTAAATCTGGCTCACCTTAATCTCTAGAGTGACATCATTGTTCTCTAGCACTTTGGAGCACTCCCTAACAGCAGATTACCCTAATGCAATTTGTCTTTTGATTTCCTGACTGTTGATGCCAAGAGTGTTGATTGCGGAGCCCAGCAAGCTGAAATTAACAACCTCAATCGTTTCTTCATCTAGTACGGTACCTCCAATTGGCTCTGTGGTGAGAATCTTTGTCTTCTTGATACTGAACTTCAATTCCATATTGAAGATGACAGGCCTTGACCTTCTACAACAAATTCTTCAGGTCTTCCTCAGTTTTGGCAAGCAAGGTTATATCAACTGCATAATGTTGATGAGTCTTCCTCCAATTCTCAGGCCACATTTCCTCTCATAAAGCCCTTTCCAGAATTAACTCTTCTGCAAATAGATTGAAAAGGTATGGAGACAGGATGCATCCTTGATGCACTTTTCTCCTGATTTTGAACCATGCGGTATTTCCTTGCTCTCTTCTGACTACTGCTTCTTGGTCCAGTATAGATTTTGCATGAGCACAATCAAGTGTTCGGAGATTCCCATTCTCAAGGTTAGTACTGGGCAATTCTCCTGCAACAGACCTCTTTAGTGTTATAAAGCAAAACTTTTCACTTTGATGCTTAAGGAATGCCTCCTTGCCTCATATGCATCTTCAAAGTACAGCCAATGCTCTTCTCCTCCCACCCTCAAGTGAAAAAGGTTTATTAAGGTGGTAAGGCAGAGGAAAGAAGGAGAGGGAAGGGACCTTCTGAAAAGATGAGTGAAACCAGACCTTACACCTTGCTCAGCCAGTACTCTTTAGAATGAGGATGGACTGTATCTAGATGTTACCAGGAGGGACTGGCAAAGTACAAAAGATGAGGACTCACTGCCGTGGATTGACAGGATTTTGAAAACGGCGCAGGATTGGACAAGGTATCCTTTCGGTGTATGTGGGGTCACTAAGAGTTGGAACTCAACAATGCAACGCCTAACAAGTCTTTGCGAGAACAGATTGCTAGACCTTTCTGTGGCAAATTCTACCACCAACCTTTGCGTTGTTAGCAACTACGCCATTGCGCACCCAGGAATTAAAAACTTAAATTGGAAGCACAGACCTGTAGGACTAGCCTAAAATGAGAAAGTGCATAAACCATTCTGAGTTCCAGTGAAGGCTGGATCAGTGCATGCTGGACCAACCTGTGCTTACTCTATCCTCCTTTATGAATGGGCCCAGAGACGCCAGCAGCGTCAACTCAGGGTTTTGCTTATAAGCGAGTTGCAAAGGTAGCGGGCCTACGCTCACTTCCGGCCGAGAAGGGGCGGAGCTCCGCGGAACTCCGCAGAGCGGGATGGGACTGAGGGCGGGGCGTGGACAGGCGGTTGTGGTTGGCGTGTGGTACTCCGGCCCAGGTGGGGGCGCTGTAGAGCAGCCTCATGGGTCCTTAATCTCTCCCGGAAGTATGAGCAGGGGGCGAATCAGTGGGACACACGTGTGGCTGCAGAGATGAAGTTCGCTTACCGGGTGAGTTGTCCGCTGCCGTGGGTCCTGGGTTTTCGATCTGCGGGGAGGGAGGCATGGGCGTGTGCATGCCGGAGGCTCTGAGAGTAGAGGAGCCTCGATCTCGCTTTCCTCCGGGGCCGCCGGTGGCCTGACTCTTAAGCCTTACACTCGGCATCCGACTCTGCGGTGGCTTCTCTGTGTCCCGGAAGGCGAGTGACGCCAGAGCATCTCTGCATGTTCTCTAAGTTATTCTGTGTTACCCTACCCCCCCACCCCGGGAGCGAGAGAGGAATTGACAGTGTAGGAGACAGCAAGCATTGTTTTATACTCATTGGTATATTAAGAGATGAGATCCGGCCGAGCCAGGAACCAGAGCGTGAAGGGGGTGGGTGGGTCAGAGAGTAGACAGCTGAAGGGGGGGGGGGGGAAGCCTGATGACATCTGCTTGCAGTCGTCAGGTCACAGTGAGCAGGGGGAGGGCAGATGACAGAGGAGACCCAATTGTGGATTTGAGAGCCTAGTGGGAAATATGAGAGGAATGCAGACAGGTGACCGGTGAGTAAATAAGGAGGATAAGAGGTATAGCTGAGACTGCTGGCCCCTATATCTGCATTTTTTGCATTGAGCCCACGTCTCCAGAACCTTTGGTACGATTGGCCTTTGCTTTTTTGGGGAAACGGCCCTGGTTTGTGCAATCTTTTGACTTGTTTTTCCTGTGTTAAACGTTGATCAGTCTCATCTTGTTCCGGTCCCTTCCCCTGGTGAAGACCTCCAATGCTGCACCATTATATCTGCCGCTGGCAGAGTTTTGTGCTCAGTCTTAAATTTCACTCATGTTGTTCAAAACTGAGCCGGGTTCTCTCCAGTGTGCTCCTTCTCTGTGCCCTTCTGCTGGGGAAGTCTCCTTGGTCCACCCTGGCCCCATACCAGAAGTCCACTGGGTCCTGACCCTTTTTTCTCATCCAGGACCTCAGGTCTCAGGGCCAGGTCCCATCTCCTCTTCTCCATGTTTATGTTACTATACTCCTTGGAGCACTGTCAACTCCTTCATGGAAAAGTAGAAGAGCTTACCTGGTCACCCTGTTTCACCGTGTTCCCTGTAGTTGTTAGTTGCTGTTAGATGCTGCCAAGTCAAATATGACTCATAGTGACCCTAAGAATAACAGATCTGAACTCTGCCCTGCCCTGTGCCAGCCTCACAACCTCTGACATTCTTGAGCTCATTGCTGCAGTCACTGTCAACCCACCTGGTTGAGGGTCTTCCTCTCTTTCCTGTCTCTCCACCTTCCTAAGCATGATGTCCCTCTTTAGGGAATATCCTCTCCTAGCAACATGTTTCAAGTATTCAAGACGAAGTTAACTGTTGTTGGAGAAGACTACTGAATGTCATTGAGTGGCCCTCAAACCTTTGAGCTTGTCTCAATCTTTGAATTTCTTCTACCTCATCTAGAACTCTGGAGCCTATTCAGCTTGTCAGTTAGATTTTACCACAGACGCCATTCTTCAGGGGCCCACCCTGAGCATCCAGCAAAGACCTTCTCACACACACATGCCACTGGGTAGGGCCTGCCACCATCTGGACTGACCTTGTTTCCTATGGAGAATGAATGCATTAGTTCAGGTGCATCTAACTCAAGTTGTTCTTGAAGTGCTGTCCTTTGTTGCAGCTTTTGTCCAACTGAAACATGGGCCTCATCCCTTCCTCTGCCCTCTGTCTCCAGAAGAAGGCTCTTGTTAGGTGCAATTGAGTCAACTACAACCTATACTGACCCTCTGAACCTTGCCCCACCAAAATAACTCATCTTTGAAGTTTCCTGAGACTCACAGCTGGCTCTCTTCTCCTCTGGTGGAGCTCTAGGCTGTTCACTTCCCCTCAATCTGTTGATTGGGATTGTGGCTGGCTGAGTGGTTGGGAAATGTCTGGAGTGGCCAAGGAGCCACGGGAATGGATAGTTCCTGCTGCCCTGTGGTCTCCTTTCAACCCGGCACCCCATTCTACTCTATGTGAGCAGAGACAATTTGTATTTTCTTTGTATTAAGGTAGCTTTGTTTTCTTTCTAGTTCTCAAATTTACTGGGTACAGTATATCGGCGTGGAAATTTAAATTTTACACAAGATGGAAATTCTGTTATCAGCCCTGTGGGAAACAGAGTCACTGTGTTTGACCTTAAAAAGTGAGTATGAAAAATAATGTATATGAGCTTTATGAACTTTGTATGTAAACCAATATAAAATAAAATTTAAGAAAAAAAGTATGTGAAATGATCTGACACATGAAGAAATACTCAAAATCACTGACAATAAGAGATGCAAATCAAAGCCACAATGAGATGCCATTTCACTCCAGTAGCAGTGGCAAAATTTAACAGGACAGAAAGTAATGAATGTTGGAGAGGATGTGCTGAGACAGGAACTCTTATGCATTGTTGGTGGTATTGTGCAACGGTACAACTATTCTGGAAGCCAGTTTTGTGCGTCCTCAAAAAGCTGAACATAGAAATTCCATATGACCCAGATATTCCACTGCTTAAAATATACTCCTAGAAAATGAGAACTAAGGCACAAATGGAGACTTGTACACCAATGTTTATAGCTGATTTATTCACCATCACAAGAACATGGAAACAGACTAGTTGTCTAAACATAATTGAGTAGATTAGGGAATCATATTACATTCACACAATGGAGTACTATGCAGCACACAGTAGCAATGATTTTGTAAATTATACCTAACTTGGGAGGGACTGGAGAGCACTATGCTGAGTGAATTAACTCTGTCCCACAAGGACAAATACTGTATAAAACCATTATTAATAAATGAATATGAAGCTCTAAGTTGGGGAGGGTAGAAGCAGAAGGATGAAGATAAGATGGGAGGGGGGTGGTGTTAATCAAAGGATCCTACAATTGGGTGGGTGGGGGAGTGAAGGTAATGGGAAAGTTACAGTGTGAAAAGCAATGCATTTGAACTTTGTAAATAAACCAGTATGCAATTAAAAGAATTAAAGAAAAAGAAAAAAAATTATCTGAAAAGTGACAGTTAGGACTTGCACAGAAAAGCCAGCTGTGAGTCTCGAAGCTGTTTTCCTCTCCTCCTCATTATGGTGTAGCTGCTAAGTGATTGTCACTCTCACTTTCAGGATTTGGAAGGCAGCCCCACAAAGAGGGTGGTGGAAGGTGTGTGGTGTCAATGGGTATCCAGGTCATGACACCGCCTTTACAGGGCCAATCTGCATTGAGCCTTCTTGGGGAGAACTTGTGGGGTTGGGTTGCAGAAAGAGGGGGTATGATGTCAAGGCTTCACCTCGAATGTGCTTCACTACTGATTTCTCCATATGCCCGGCTGTGCAGCATGGAGAAGTCACAGTCTGGAGCCCTGCTGGAGGGAAGGGAGCCTGGCAGCCAGGGCTGCTGCTGTTTGTGTCAGTGAGCCTTCTCAGTGGGGATGTGGCACAGTGATGGAGGGCAGGCAGAGCCCACCCAGGGCCACACCTCGCAGGGCTCACTGTGGCTGCAGTGGTCTGTGAGCAGTCCTGGTGCAGGGAGTGTTTGGGTCAGCTGCTGCTACTGCTGCTCTCATTGTGTTTAAATAAACAGTATCTACCACTGTGTACAGAGAGCTCCGGTGACTTAGTGGTAAAGAGTTGCGCTGCCACCCTAAAGGCAGTTGGTTCAACTCTACCAATTGCTCTGTGAGAGAAAGATGATCAGTCTCTTCCTGTGCAGTTTATTGCCTCTGAAAACCCACAAGTGGGTCAAATATGGTTGTGTTTCAACTCAAAGGTAGAAAACAATCATCACCACTATGTTTTTGCTAACGAAAACTTGCAAAGAGAAAGGAGAAAACCAAAATGAGTACCAATTTCTGAAGTTTATGTCTTTATAAGCACAGTGTCCCAGGAGGTGCTGTCATTATGGTTAATCCCCTGCCTTGGACCTCTAGCTTGTTACCAGATTTATGACATTAGACATGTATCATTCATATGGGACAGTCCTAGAGGTAAAATTGTGCTGTGGTAAGAAGTTGCGCTGCCAACCTGGAGGTAGATGTTCAAATCCATTAGTTGCTCAGTGGGAGAAAGAAAGACAGTCTCCTCGCTGTTCAGCTTACTGCCTCTGAAAACCTGCTGAAGAGTCAGCTATGGGTTAGTTCCAACTTGGTGAAATGTAACAACAACAGCTTAAAGCACACGCTATTTTTTGCCAAATCTCTGCCAAGGACATTGTATTGTCTCCCTTTATTCTTGCCCCTGGTGATTGGGAGGGATGGACGGTATGTGGCATGGACACATGACTTTGCTGGGCAGAGGCTCATGTCACGCACTCGATCACCTGTTGTGGTTTGTTTTGCAGCAATAAGTCGGACACCCTGCCGCTGGCCACGCGGTACAATGTCAAGTGTGTAGGGCTCTCTCCGGATGGCTGCCTCGCCATCATCGTGGATGAAGGTAATGGCCTTGAGCCACAGCAGGGCAGATGTGGGACTGTCCTGCCCTGACGTGGTGGGCAGGTGAGAATGACAGCAGCAGACGTGCAGTGAGAGGAATGTCTGTGTGAGGCACAAGACGGAGCTTAAGATGGGTGCAAGGTCTCAGTGTGGTCACCGTGTGATGGGATGTGGAGAAGGATGAGGACATCTGTCTGTGGGCCCTGTGTCCCCGTGACTCCGAGAGGAGTGAGGATGTCTTATCAGGCAGACCTAGAGTCCTCGTTTGGAGAGGGCTGAGGATGGCTGTCAGGTGGGCCTGGCCCTGTGTGAACTGCTGGGAACGTAGAGACTGCTGTTGGCATAGCACAGTCCTGGCTTGCCTTACCTCTGGCTGTGTCTCCTTCAACAATTTCCCACTTGCTTCCTCATCAGACAGAGGTGTGTGATTGCTTTAGGGGTCCAAGAGGATGATGAGTGTTTAGACCTTAGCCCCAGAGGGTCTGTGTGTAGGTGCTGCAGTTGGAGGGGAGGCCTCTAGGTACACACAGATTCCATCCTAACATAGCGTTCTCAAGGTGAGGATGAGGAGCGGCCCATCATGTCCACACTGGTTTCTGCAGCGTGTATCTGTGGTAGTGGGAGACAAGGGGTCTGCTGCTCTCAGAGCCAAAAAACATGACTCCTGTGTCTTCTCTCTCGCAGGGGGTGATGCCCTGTTGGTCAGCTTGGTCTGCAAATCGGTGCTTCACCACTTCCACTTCAAAGGCTCTGTGCATAGTGTGTCCTTCTCCCCGGATGGCAGGTAGGGAGCTCAGCTGGCACTGGCACCATCCCCCCAGGGCTGGCTCTGCTCAGCTCCTCCCACTCTGGGCTCATGGATGTTGTGTTGGTAACATTTGAGATTTAATGTCTACATTCCAGAAGGGATTGCACTGCCTTGGGAGTCTACAGCAGTACTAGCCTGTGTATTGCTGGTGTGTCAGGGTCTCCAGGACCATCTTTAGTTTTGGTTATTAGTAAGAGGACTCACACGACTCGGAAATAGTCATTATCTTGAATAGAATTTGTTATAGCAAAAAGATACACCGAAAAATCAGCAGGGGAAGGGCAGCTGGGGCAGGTTTGCGTAGACCAGGCGCAAGCTTCCTGAGGTCTTTGCAAGTGGAGTCACCCAGAACATGCTTAGTTCCCCAGGGACTGTTTGTGTCCAGATACATGACATGTAAAGAGGACTACCCATTAGCGAGACTCAATACATGACATGTAAAGAGGACTACCCATTAGTTAGACCCAGCACCCCAGGTGTCTGTATTGCTGGTCACTGAGTCCATGAGCTTATCTGTCCATCTCCTGGTCTGACATGTTCCGCTCTCCAGCTCTTTGCCTCCATCCAGTATGGGGAGGAAGTGGGTCCTAGGAGGCCCAGGGGACCAGCCACCAGCCTTGTGCTGGTGAGAAACTGGCTACAGAGCCACCTGGAGCTGCCAGAGTCCGAGATGCTCCGGGGTCTCCTGCCGTAAGTGTGAGTGTTGACTGACCCTGCTTCCTTTCAGGAAGTTTGTCATCACCAAGGGTAACATTGCCCAGATGTACCACGCACCTGGCAAGACGCGAGAATTCAACGCCTTTGTGCTGGACAAGACCTACTTTGGGCCATATGATGAGACCACATGCATTGACTGGACAGACGACTCCAGGTGGGGCTCTTGTGGGTGGGTGGCCTGTGGAGGGGTACAACAGGAGTTAAGGCTGAATTTTTGTTTTAAAATGCTACCTTGCAAGCCTCATTGGGGCTGAGTACAGCAATCCCCATGACGGTTGTCATTGGAAAACAAGAGCTGACTCAGTCATTGGCGGGGAATGATTGTCCATCAGTGCAGGTACCTGCGAGTCTGCTCAGCCGACCCCTGACCTGAAGGTGGTCAGCAGGAAGGCGGGTGGTTCTTCCCCACAGCTCAGCTGTGCATTCATCGTGTCAGCTTGGGGAGTACCCCTGCCCAGGGCCTCAGTGATGCCCCTCAGGGAGCCCCACATACTGTACAGACCTCATCTGTCTGGGCTGAAAGGCAGCTGCTGGCTAAAGTTCTTGTCAATGTGTCCACTCACAACCTTGGTACCCTGCTGGACCCTGGCCTAGCATGAGAACAACGCAGCTTATAGCTGGTCCGCAGTCACGTGTGATGACATGTCCACTGAACCACATGGCTGCCCCTTCCCCCTGGGAAATAAGCCTGTTTTACCCTGGATATGAGTCTTGGGGATTGGACTTCTTTATTATAGTGGAAAACTCTTTTGTTCTTTGGAGTAAGCGCCTTCCCTTAGCCATGGACAGATATGCCTGAGTCCATGGCTCGCTGTGTGTGAATATTGCCTCCTTTAGTGAGGCCCAGCACCTGGCACTGCTTTGCAGGTGAGGGATGGTGACACGTGCACTGAGGCTCCTGTGATCCAGGATCAGCAGCAGATAGGTGCGGCTGCAGTCCAAATGGCTCATGGGTCACCTGTGCCGGGCTGTGGAGTCACCTTGGAATCATCCTTGAGACCATGGCAGTTGAAGTCTTCACACACTCTGCAGAGAGCAGGTAGTGACTTTTCCTCAGGTGCTGAGCCTGAGGACGAGCCACCTCTTTCCTTTGCAGGTGCTTCGTTGTGGGAAGCAAGGACATGTCCACCTGGGTGTTTGGTGCTGAACGCTGGGACAACCTCATCTACTACGCGCTGGGGGGACACAAGGATGCCATCGTAGCCTGCTTCTTTGAGTCTTCCAGCCTGGATGTACGTTACTGCACAGTGCATGCCTGCTGCCAGCACTTCCTCCCTGGGGAAACAGTTGCATAATACCCTGTCCTCTGGGCCCTGGGGGATATGTAGAACTAAGAGGGAGATCTCCCAGGTACAGTGGAGGCTATAGCAGCGCTCGTGCTGTGCGCCTAACCTAGACAGAACAGCACACGGACATGGGCGGAGGTGTGCAGAGCACAGGGCAGTGACAGGCAGGGACTGTGACCCCCAGTCACCCTTGTGCTTTCCTGGGCAGCTGTACACACTGAGCCAGGATGGAGCCCTCTGCGTGTGGCAGTGTGACACCCCCCCAGAGGGCCTGCGGTTGATGGCCCCCCGAGGCTGGCGGGCGGACCTGCTGCGACGGGATGAGGGCATGGAGGATGACGAGGACCGGGAGAAGGGGACCACTGTGCAAGGCACTGCCACCCCCACCGAGGAGGAGAAGAAAGGGAAAGTCAAGTACTCACGGCTGGCCAAGTGCGTCTCCCATCGTGGGCACAGGGGGTCTGGGAGGCTTGAGCATGGTGCAGGTGGGGAGCAGCCAGTTTCTGTGGGTGCCCTGTGATCTAGGTGCCACTGTGGACCCTGGGTGAGGAAGAGGCTGCAGTTAACTGCACAGTCATGAGAGGGACCAGCAACACTGGAGTGGGGCCGAGGGTGGAGGAGAAGGGGTACACCTCTGTTGTTGAGAGTCTCTGGGCCTTACAGCAAGGATAGTCGGAGGCTGAGGAGGGGCAGGCCTTCAGAGGGCAAGTGAAAGTGACGTGGTGGGTGGGGCGTGCTCACCTCTCCTGGCCGCTTCTGAGAAGGAGGAAGGGTGGAAGAGAGGAAGAGGAGCGGTGGGCTTTTACCAAGTCTGGTGGGAGTGTCTGGGTGTCACCTAGGAGATGCCCTGGTGCTCTGAGCCTGTGTCATGAAGGCTGGCACAGGCAATTACATGGGCACCGGGCAGGAATGAGAGTGTGAAGTGAGCAGGTCACTCCAAGGATGAGACAGGCCAGCACAGTGGGAGTCCCCCAGTGGTACTGGATACTGGGGCAGGGCGAGGCAGGTGCTGTTATCCCTCTTGCTGCAATTCTTCCTTTCAGGTATTTTTTCAACAAAGAAGGTGATTTTAACAATCTGACAGCTGCAGCATATCACAAGAAAACCCATCTCTTGGTTACTGGCTTTGCTTCTGGAACCTTCCATCTGCACGAGCTCCCGGAGTTCAACCTGATCCACTCTTTGAGGTGGCTCTGGGCTGTGAGGGCTCTGGGCTGTGAGGGCTCTGGGTTGTGAGGGCTCTGGGCTGTGAGGCTCTCCAGGCTGTGAGGGCTCTGGGCTGTGAGGGCTCTGGGCTGTGAGGCTCTCCAGGCTGTGAGGTTGTCCAGGCTGTGAGGCGCCCTGGGCTGTGAGGCACTCCTGGCTAGTGGGCTCACTGCAGCTGCTCTCCCCACAGCATTTCTGATCAGAGGATCTCGTCCATTGCTCTCAACAATACAGGGGATTGGATCGCCTTTGGATGCTCAGGTTTGTCTCTTCTCCAGGCTGAGGCCATAGAACACTTCAGAGTTGAGGACCATCTCTCTGCAGGACCTCGAGACCCGGGCCCAGTTACCAGGGCAGAGAGGCCTTAAGGGAAGATTGGGCCCAGGGCTCTTTGAGTCCTGGGGGCCCTGATCCTTGGCCTGGAGTGTGGAGGGATATGTTTGGAGCACTGACATTTAGAGCAAGCCTAGGCCTCCTTCCCACATGTCTCAGCTGTGTGTGACCTAGCACATTCTTGATGTGATCAGAATGGTGTAGTTGGGTGGCTGACATGTGGAGGGAAAGGTGTGAAGCACTTGGAGTGAACCCTCCTCAGACCTCTGAGCTTGTCATGACACCCCCTTCACGCTCTCACAGCCCTTCTGGCCTTAGGCCTCGGTCCTGGCCCTCTAGGCGCCAGGAAACAGCCCACTGTGGCTCCCCACCTCCTCCTTTCCCCTGGGGCGCTGCTTTGGGGAGGGCTTGCTTGGCCTGCACGGTGGAGGTGATGAGTCACTGGCGTGTGTACACAGGGCTGGGCCAGCTGCTGGTGTGGGAATGGCAGAGCGAGTCCTACGTGCTCAAGCAGCAGGGCCACTTCAACAGCATGGTCACACTGGCCTACTCGCCCAATGGACAGTACATCGTCACCGGTGGGGACGATGGCAAGGTAATCCCCATACGACCTCACACACCATGACCCACATGGGCTAGGATGGGAGGCTGGCATGGGGAGAGCTTGGTGGAAGGGCCACGGGTCAGCACGAGGAGAGCTTGGCTGGAGGTCAGAGGGCCAGGAAGCAGAGAGTGGGGCCATTCCCACAGTGGGCGGAGGCCTTGGGGTCGCAGTGGCAGTCACCTGCAACTCACGTGCCACCTGTCGCAGGTCAAGGTGTGGAATACACTCAGTGGCTTCTGCTTTATCACCTTCACGGATCACTCAAGTGGGGTCACTGATGTGACCTTTACGGCCACAGGCTATGTCATCGTGACCTCCTCCATGGATGGGACTGTGCGTGCCTTCGACCTGCACAGGTAACCAGTTTGCTTTGGAGATTGACTTCCTGTGGGCAGATATGGGGACGTTTGGGCTTCAGGCCCGTCTGGAATGGGGACATCAAACAAGTAGGATGACACCTCTCTCTCATTTACATGGGGTGCTAGTGACATCAGATGTGACCAAGGCCCGTGATCCCCTCTCCTGACAGGTACCGCAACTTCCGCACCTTCACTTCCCCACGCCCGACGCAGTTCTCCTGCGTGGCTGTGGATTCCAGTGGTGAGATCGTCGCTGCTGGTGCCCACGATTCCTTTGAGGTCTTCATCTGGTCCATGCAGACTGGCAGGCTCCTGGACGTGAGTGCCCTGGGGGGGTCCTGGGAGAGGGCTCATGGTTTGGGCACACGTCCCCAGGACAGACCTGGCACACTCGTACATAGACCTTGTTCCTCCTCTTCCCCAGCACCACCCGATCCCAGTTGGTTCCAGGTGCCAAGGCTGCTGGGGTGCCACGTGTATGGCAGGTAGCCAGGAGCCTCCGGAGGGCCTCGTCATTTTTACTCGGGTTCCCCTTGCCTCATCTCCTTTCTGCACCTCCATAGGTTTTGTCTGGACATGAAGGGCCTATTAGCGGTCTGAGTTTCAACCCAGCCAAGTCAGTGCTGGCAAGTGCCTCCTGGGACAAGACGGTACGGCTGTGGGACATGTTTGACAGCTGGCAGACCAAGGAGACGCTAGCCTTGACCTCCGATGGTAAGCTTTCGCAAGGGCTGGGACGATGGTCCCAAATAGGGTGCTGACAGTGAGTGTTAGGAGTGAGGGCTCATCAGTACATCCAGCACTACTCAGTCAGGCTGTGGGCATGGAGGATGGCCAGGGTCCCCTCCATGCAGGGCAGCCAGGCGCACAGAGAGGCCTTCTTTTCCCTGGGGCTTACACGAGGCCTGGGTTGCCTATTCCTGGGTGGGGCAGTTTTCTCTTGCTCCGTAGAATTGCCTTTGGGCTTCAGCCACTGTCTGCATTGAGTGGCCAACACTGTGATTTGAAGGACCCGAGGTTAGAACAAAGTGGATGTGGGTGAGGCAGCTTGGAGTCTGGCCTCTTCACCTTACCTTGGGGTCTGACTTCATGTGTCACTTCATCCTGGGACTAGTCCAGGGCTTAGAAAACAGCAGGTGTATATTAAACCCAGCCCACCACTTCTGTTTGCAAATTACGTCATTGAGGCATAGCCGGGCCTGCTATATATGTGTGTCTGTGCTGTTCTGACAGAGGCCATGTGACCCACAAAGCCCAGATGCTCACCCTTCATGGAGAAGGGTGCTGACAGTGCCTTTGGGCTCTCTGTGGTAGTCTGCCTCCAGCATTAGCCAGCTCAGATCCAGGCTTTACAGGCCCTGAGTTATTCACTGGACACGGCCCTTGCTTCTCAGCCTCATCTCTCCTTTTCTGTCTCTCCAGGCAGGGCCAGCTTGGCAGGGGACTGTCCCCCTGGTTCTGGTCTTGAGCGTCTCTTAGGAGGAGCATTTAGTGGAGTAGCCTCCTCCCCCCCCCCAGCCTGGGGTTACTCACTAGTTCCTGATGCTGCAGTGGGAGGACGGGCGAGGTCCTGGCCAGATTGTGAGCCAGGGCCTCTTCACCTTGAGTCTCCTTTCTGCAGCGCTGGCTGTGACTTTCCGCCCTGACGGTGCACAGCTGGCCGTGGCCACGTTGAACTCACAGATCACCTTCTGGGACCCCGAGAATGCAGTGCAGACGGGCTCCATCGAAGGCCGGCATGACCTCCGAGCAGGCAGGAAGGAGCTGGACAAGATCACGGCCAAGCATTCTGCCAAGGGGAAGTGAGTGTCACACTGGGAGCCGTACGGGTCCTGAGGGCCCTTGACTGGGTCACTCCCCTGTGATTGTCAAATTTGTGGCTCTAGGTTCTTCTTAGGTCTGCGGGTCCCGTGATGGGTTCTTTGTGGCATAATCCTTCAATTCTCAGACTACCAGGCTCCTGTGATTAGTCTGAGTGGCTAAGAGAAAAGGGTTTTGTCCTGCTTAGCTTTCAGGCCTGATAGCCAGCATGAGAGGGCTTGGGCTTGCGAAGTGCAAGTGGGTTTCATTGAAGCCACTTGGTCACACAGTAGTGTCATATTTAACACTGGAGACCACCACCTGGCACCTGACTATGTAAGCCCACTGCTGAGCATCTTCCAGTGGCCCCAGGTTCAGCCTGGTCAGCATGCTGTGTCTAGGGTGCGGGCTGGTCCCACTAGAGGCCAGCATTACGACATCTGCATCCATCCCTCTGACCCCTGGTGCCTCGGGCCTGCTGCGGGTGCTGCCCAAGTTCTTAGTCACACCGCACTCATGCTCTGTGGCTGTGTGTGGCCAGGTGGGACAGTGGAGCAAATGTGTTGGTGGTCTGCTTGGGGCTTAACTATTTGTTGCTAGAATGCAGATGAAGCGCCCTCTGACCTGAGTTGCATTTTTGCCAAAGTACTGAGCTTGTGGGCTGGCACTGTGGCTTCTCCAGTTGAGGAAATGAGCTGTCCCATTTAGGGCAGGTTTGAGTGTTGGGCATGTAGGGGCCTCCCTTCACACAGGAGGCAGCTTTCAGAGAGCCAGGCTCAGTGGGCATTGAGGCCTCTCAGGCTTCACGATCTGTGCTCCTTCTGTTGGACCCAAGTATCTTTAACAGCTTGTGGGTATAATTCACACACTGTAAAATCCACATTTGTGAAGCATCTTGTGTTTCTGCTTTCTTTCTGCCCTGGGAATATATCTAGGAGAGGAATTGCTGGGCATCTGCTTAACTTTTGAGAAAAACTGTCCACTGTTTTTCCCAAGGATGGCGCTATCCTGCCTTCCCCCCTCTGCCCACCCCCAGCCAGGGAATTCGGCAGTTCTGCACATCCTCCCCAGCACTTGTTATTATCAGTCTGAGTGGAGGTTTGGTGGTGTTATTTTGAAGTGTTTTTAGTTTATCAGTCATTCCTGTATCTCTCTAGAATAAGATCTTTTTAACTTTTTGTTCATCTTTTATTATTATTATTTTTACTTCACTGCATTGTTGTTGTGTGTTGGTGAGACAGAACCGACCCCTAGCTGAGTGACTGCATAAGGCTTTTATACTCTGGATGCCAGTCTTTTATCAGATACATGATTTACATCATCTTCAGACATGTCTTTGCTGTTTGTGTCTTTTGTTCCCATCTTCTTGATGATGTCCTTTACACAAGTGTTTTTGTATTTGGTCCAAGTCCCGTTTGTACCTTCTTTATTCTCCTGTTTGGGGACCTGTCTGACCCCTGGCTGCTGTTCTGCGCCCTGAGCAGGGTCATGAGGGCCCTCGATCTGGTTTCTGCAGGACCATGTGCACGCCAGTGAGGGAGTGGCTTTGAGGATGCGGGCAAACCCGCTGCCTTTCTGACCTCACAGCAGTAAGGAGTTGCTGATACTTGACCCTCTTGTTCCTTTGTGGAAAAGCTGCTGTTTCTAGGGTGCCATATGCCTGTCCTGTTCTGCTCATGTGCTGTGTTGACTATGAGAACCGGAGCCAGGCGGGTGGAGCCGTGCAGGCTGTGGTGGTTCCAGGCCTCCCCACGTGAGGTTCGGACAGTCAGCCTTGGAGCGTTACCCTGAGTCAGTGCATGTGCCCCAGCATCTTCTCTGCTGCCTAAAGTTGAGTTCCAAAGGGACTGCATGTCAGCCTCACGGGGTGTGACTTTGCCCTACCTTCTCTCCAGGTCCTTCACCACCTTGTGCTACTCCGCGGACGGCCAGAACATTCTGGCAGGAGGCATGTCCAAGTTTGTCTGCATCTATCATGTCAAGGAGCAGATGCTCGTAAAGAAGTTTGAGATTTCCTGCAACCACTCTCTGGATGCCATGGAGGTGTGTCCTGGGGCAGCCAGACCCTAAGTATCAGTTTGGATCTGACGTGGTTGGGGAGCCACCCTGCTGTGTAGGAGCCAGGCAGTGGGTGGTCTGTCATGTGGGGGACCAGGCCACAGCTGTAGGCAGGAGAGGGGGCAAGAGACGGGTCCTGCCAGGCATGCTGTGGCCCGGGAGGGAAACGCTGCAGCAAATAGGTGTTGGAGGCACGTGAAGCGGGAAGAGATGGTGCAAGGTGGCAGAATCATTGGCGCCAGTATCATTAGGTGAGAGATCATGGCTTTGGCTGTTCCAGGAATTTTTGAACCGGAGGAAAATGACAGAGTTTGGCAACCTGGCACTGATTGATCAGGATGCTGGGGAGGAAGACGGGGTTGCAGTACCTCTGCCAGGTGTAAAAAAAGGTGAGTGGGGCTCCCGAGTGCCCTGTGGCTGCCTCTTGGGGTTTGGACTAAGCTAGGGGCCACACTTCTGGGTGAGCATAGCTTTGTTCATGAGGGACGGAGGGGACAGGTGCATATTTATAAAGTCCAGGAGCTCTGACCACAACTGGCCAGTTGCTGGGTCAGTGGTGAGACCAAGGCTGGTGTTATCCTTCTCCCTCCTTGCCTGGCAGGCCTAGGAATCCTGCTCCCTGAGGACTCATTACAGCCCAAGGCTCTTGGCCTGGCCTGACCCCACCAGTGCGCTCAACATGAGGGTAGAAAGGAGGGAGACAAGCTGAAAGTCCTGCAGAACAAAACCCATGACAGAACTCTTTAAAGTGTCAGTCAGGCCCGGTTGAGATCCTTAGAGAAAATATTCCTGGGGCACATACACAGACATCAGGTGGAGGCCTCTCTGAAGGGCCTGGTGGCTGGAGCAGAGTTGGGAACAGACTTCTTGACTGTTTACCCCATGGGGTGTGAATCTTACCCCGCAGGGGTAATGGCATGTGTGACGAGCAGCATGCACTGGACAGGAAACACTTCCTGCTTTGTGTTGGTGTCAGAGGTGGGGCAGGGGACAGTCCCTTTGGCTGTCTACCCCAGAGCCTCCCAGGAGGTTCTCTTGGGTGGGGAGGTGCAGAACATGCCTCTAGTAAATGTGTTGGTAATTGTGTGGGCTCTTTCCCCAGGTGACATGAGCTCTCGGCACTTTAAACCTGAGATTAGAGTGACTTCGCTCCGCTTCTCCCCCACAGGTGAGCCCCCGACCCCTGGCAGGCTGTCCACAGTCGGAGGGTGGGACAAGGGGGAGTACAGTGGCTGTGGTTCAAGTCAGAATGTGACAGTTCTGAACTGCTCTGGCTGCAGCAGCTGCCTGTCCCTATTTGTAAGTGTGTGGTGTGGCCGGAAGGCTCCATCTCAAACGTCCAAGCTTTTCAAGGGTGCATCATTACTAGAGAGGACCTGTCCATATGGGGCTGATCACAGAGTCCGTCTCTGCCCTTTTCCATCTTTGACTGTCAGGAGGCAGAATGGTCACTCCTCCCTGTTACATAGGTTTCCAAGCTGACAGCTCTCTGAGAAGTCTGAGGAGAGGGCTCTGGCCCCCAGCCCTTGGTTTAGGTCCCTCCATAGAGTCGACACAGTGCTGCGTGGGGAGCAGTGTGGCTTCTTCTCCAACACATAGGCGTGGACGTAGCCTAGGGCACATGGACCACCACTGTGTCTGTCAGGCACACAGCTGGACTGCTGTGCCTCTCTCACTTCCACATTTTGTATGTGGTGGCTTTTGAGGCCCAAAGCCAAAGTTGAGTGGTTATAAGAGAGGCTGTCCTGCTACAAAGCCAAATATGTGTACTCCCTGGGCTTTGGTAAAGCTGGAGAACAGAGGACGTGTGTCTCTGTTTAAGCTCACATTCATTAAATAGCTCTGCACAACTTCTGTGAAAGTGGTAAGACCAGTCAGTCCCTTCAGAGAGAGTCTGAGTGCCTGAGGACGGGGTGATAGGAAGTTCTTCCTTTATCCCTTTTTGTATTTGAGGCCATGTTATGGGATCCACTACATTTTCTTTTAAAAATGAGGAAACAGTGATGTTGAGTTTTTCTGCCTGTTCCCAGGCCGCTGTTGGGCGGCCACCACCACCGAGGGGCTGCTCATCTACTCCCTGGATGCCCGCATGGTCTTCGACCCATTCGAGCTGGACACCAGCATCACGCCCAGCCGGATTCGCACCGTGCTGCGCCAGCGGGACTTCACCAAGGCCATCCTGATGGCCTTCCGGCTCAACGAGCGGATGCTCATTCAGGAGGCGCTGGAGTCGGTACCCCAGGATGAGGGTGAGTCAGCGCGGTGGCCCTGCGATGTTCCCACGCGAAGAGGGATCGCACGTCCTCATCTTCCGTTTTAGGCTTTCTGTGGGATGAGCATGTTGGGTGGTTTTTTTTCTCCTCCAGTCAAGGTTGTCGTCTCCTCGCTGCCTGAGGTGTACGTCGAGAAGGTGCTGGAGTTTCTTGCCTCTTCCTTTGAGGTGTCTCACCACCTGGAGTTCTACCTCCTGTGGACGCAGCAGTTGCTCATGCAGCACGGACAGAAGCTGAAGGCCAGGTGAGGGCCGTGCGCTGCCTGCTGGCCCGCAGGGGGTGGGTGGCGTGTACATATGGAGCAAGGTGACATTGTCCTCCTCCACAGGGCAGGGGCGCTGCTGCCGGCCGTGCAGTTCCTGCAGAAGAGCATTCAGCGGCACCTTGATGACCTCTCAAAGATGTAAGTGCCATCTGACCTGGGCCGGAAGGGACGGTGTGGGTGGTGCAAGGAGGGTTGAGACTGACCAGGGTCACCCAGCAGGACTCCAGGTGTACCGGCTGCCATTCCGAGCACCTGCAGCTGCGATGCACCTCACACTCACAGAAATGTGGCTGCTCTGACTCTCTCAGAGGAGGATGGGGTGATAGAAGTGCTCTGAGAGCACCCCGTATCCCATTTTCATCTTCAGGGTAGTTAGTGCACTTGCTGTCCCTGGGCGTGCAGGGCTGGGTTCCAGCTGCCACAGGGTCAGGCTCTTGCTGTGAGACCTTCTCCCCTCTCCTGTTATTCCTTATGTGAGATGCAAAACAGGTTCCGTCAGGTTCTAGCCTGTCTCGCTGTCCCAGCCCTGGAACTGTGTACCCTACCCCTGCTCCAGTGTTGGGTGGACAGGCCCTGCTGTCCGTCCTTGCCTCTGGCCCAGTCTTAATATTGTGAACAAGCTCCCTCCTCCTGCAAGGCCCTAAGGTGCAGACTATTGTTGTCGTGTGCCGTCAAGTTGGAACCAACACACTGATCTTCCAGTGGGTTTTCAGATGGGATTGCATCAGATTGCCCATATTTCCCCTGCAGGGCCTGCTGGTGGATTTTAACTGTATGCCTTTGAGATTGAAGCACAGTCTCTTACCACTCGGCCACTGGAGGGTGGAGACTAGGGTTGTGCTAATCTACACACAGAGAATTTTTGCTCAGAACTAGCATTTTTCCAGGACCAAGCATGGTGTGGGCTTACCAGGTGCTGGGACTGTCTGCACCAGTGGACAACTTGTGTGTTTCCCTCACATTGGATACTTTGGTTGCTAACTTGAGGGGTCTCCTTCCTGGGATGGCATTCAGAGCCAGAGCCAGTCTGGCAGGAGATGGTGGCTCCAGGGTGGGGTGGGGTGGGGGGGCTGGGGCTCCTGGTCACATAAACACTGCTGCTATTTCACTGATGGGCAATTCCCGTGTCTCTGACAGTTGCGACTGGAACCGCTACAACATACGCTATGCTTTGGCTGTGTCCAAGCAGAGGGGTGTGAAGCGGCCCCTGGAGTCACTGGGCAGTGAGGAGGAGGCTTTGTCTGATGGCGATGAGGACAGCCTGCATCTGCTGGTGGGAACAGGTGAAGAAGACAAAGAATCGATGCTGCCGTAGAGGTGGCACAGCTGTGGCACCAGCCATGTCAGACTTGTCAGCGTTGGCCGGTGTGTCTGTCCAAGGCTCTCAGCCCTGGAAAGTGGATGCAGGAGACTTGCTGTCCTCGCAGGGAACCAGCACACACACGTTGCTCCGGAAGCGGTCCACATCCACTTGGTTTCAGGCAGCACCTGATGGGGATAGAACTTTGAGTGTGTGGGGAAACCTGTCAATGAAATAATGCCTTGAAATAGGTCCATGTGTTCCGCACAGACTTTGAGAGCTATTTATATTTTTTTACAGACTTTTGATGATGGATTTAAATTGAAGACAATGGGAATTTCTAAATGTAAATATAAATCAAGTCTAAATGAAATTAAACTTATTTCTAAATATGTCCTGGATGTGAGGAGCCTCAGAATAATCAGGGCTACACCCCCCCACACACACACCCCCGCCCTGCATGTGTATCTCTGGATGAAACCAGAACCAGTGAAACACTCCTACCCCATCCTAGTCATCATGGCCCCGGGCAACCTGCATGAGGTTGTGATCCCAGCAGAGGGCTGTCCCCCCTCCCCTCTTGGTGCATTCTGGGCTATCCTCTCCCTCCTGCTCCTTCCTAGAGTTCTGAAGGTGGCTTCTAAAGCCAGGGGCCAGGCAGACCTGGGGATAGTGTCACAGTGGGTGGTGGCCTCTGCCTCTGGTCTGCACAAACAAGGCCTGAAATAGCTGCACTGAGGAATTTGGTACAGAGGCAGCATCTCAGCCCCAAGAGAGAGTTTCTGCATTTGAGCCAGATTGTTGGTGACTGGGGTACCTTGTTCTGATGGACCCACAGGTTTTATCTAGGAACCCAGAATCCTGACATCCCCAGAGGGCAGCGTGTGCTCTTGGACTGGACGTATCCAGGGATATCTGAGGTGTCCTTTGTGGTAGGAGCAAGGGGGTGGCTGCCCTGGGTTTCAGAAATGGAAGTCTAGCCTTTCCATGATTTTCCAGTGCCCTGCTATAGCAGATACCCTGTATGTGTTATCTCTCTTAAGAAGTAAGGACACCTGACCTTGAACAGTGATGCTGGGCTTCTGGTGGATTGAGGTGCGTTTCCATTAAATCACTCAGTAATTGGGATCCAGAAATGAAATAGGAAATGACTGCATGGACTGTGCCTCAGTGAACTGCTGACAGAGTGGTTACCTATGATGTAGGGATGTGTCCGGGGGAACGAACAGGAGTACCTAGAGGAGGCTGTGGGTGAGAGCGGTGTGGTGGCCTGGCCGCTTCCATGGGGGTCAAGGCTGACAGGTGCTGGTATAGATGATCTTGGACCTCCCTGCCTGTCTCCAACTGAATTGTTTCCACCCACCCACCTCTTAGTTCCTAAAAACTCTTTTCTCTATTAACAATTAAAAAAAACCAAACCAAAACCAGTCAATAAACATGTCTTTATTAAGAATCTCCTTTGTGCTGGGTGTTTTTCTATTAACAGTTCTTGACTTGTTAATTCACTTGTCTGTTGAAATTTTTTATTTGGCAGTTTTTATGTTTTATTTAGCACAAATAAAACATGCAAACAAGCTTTCTATTCATTTTCTTCACTGCGCAGTCTGGCTTTGGGATTGGTGACTCTAACTGCCAGCCGGGCTGCTCTTTCCACAATGGCTTTGAGGTTCTTGGAGGAAACATTGTGCATAATCTCAGCACCGTAAGATTTGTTCCACATCAGCAGCACCTCCAGCTCCTTGACATTGTGGACTAGGAATTTGTGGAAGCCACTGGGCAACATGTGCTTTGTCTTCTTGTTGCTCCTGTAACCAATGTTGGGCATCAAGATCTGGCCCTTTAATCTTCTCTGAACCCTGTTGTTGATGCCTCTATAACAGACTGACTGGTGGCAGATGAACTTCTTGGTCCTCTTTTTGACAATCTTTGGCTTCAACAGGGGTCTGAGGGCAGCCATTATGCCAGCAGATGACTGCCACCTCTGAAGAAAGCACAGGAGAGCGTGCCACTATAGTTATTCTGTCTCACAAATAGAAACCAAAGTTGCAGATAATTTTCCTTCTTGGACCAGGAGGCAGTGATTAGAACAGAGCAAAGAGACACTGCATGGTTCAAAATCAGGAAGGGTGTATGCTAGGGATGTATCCTGTCTCTTTTCAATCTATATGCAGAACAGATCATCCAGGAGGCTGGGCTGTATGAGGAGGAATGCATTATGAAAATGACACAACCCTGCTTGCTGAGGAGGACTTAAAGCACCTGCTGCAGAAGGCCAAGGACTACAGCCTTCAATGTGGATTGAAGTTCAATATCAAGAAAACAAAAGATTCTCACCACTGGGTGATTGGCAGCATTATGACAGAGAGTGAAGAGACTGAGATTGTTAACAGTTTTAGTTTGCTTGGCTCCACAATCAGTACTTGTGGTACCAGCAGCCAGGAAATCAAAAGACAAAATTGCATTGGGAAAATCTACTGAAGTGCAATGATGTCAGTCTGGAGGCTATGGTATGCCTCATCCAGGCCATGGTCCTCACAATTGCTTGCTATGCGTCAGAGAGCTGGACAATGCATAGGACTGATAGAGAATTGATGCCTTTGAGCTGTGGTGCTGGAGAAGAATGTTGAATATACCAGTGACTTCCAGGAGTACATACAGGTTTGTCCTTGTGAGGGTGAAACCAGGCTGCTCCTTCGAGACAAGGATTCTGAGGTTTCGTCTGACATACTCTGGGCATGTTGCAAGGAGGAACTAGTCCTTGGAGAGGGACATCATGCTTGGAACGGTGGAGGGACAGAGGAAGTGAGGAAGACCATCTGAGATGGATGGATTCAGGCACTGGGGTAATGACAGTAGGTGTGTCAGAGGCAATAAAGTTGTCATAGGATAGAGCAGGATTCAGGGCTCTTGTACATAGGATCGCTATGAGTTGCAAGCAATTTGATGGCACACAACAATACAACAAGAAGCCTGGAGCCTAATTGGTGATCTCCCCACCCCCCCACCCCACCCATGGCAATCTCTCTAATCGTATCTCAGTCCCCAGGTGCCACTCAGGATTTGGAGCTGAGAAGAGGTTCTTCACAGCAGTGTCCAGCAGCGGGGAAAAAGTTAAGAGCTGTAATTCACAGCAATTGGAAAAAGGGCAGTGTGACATCCCAGGCACTGCTTTTGTTATAATATTCACAGTATTCTCACATTGTTTTCACTTCCTGCCTGTGGAAGTCAGTTAAGGATGGACAACTTGAGTATCAATAAGAATAATTGCATTGTAATGAAACAACAGCAAAAATGTAAACCCAGTAACAGTTACTTAAAAATACTATGGTTACTTTCTGGGAATGCTGGCAAACCAGTGTCATCTCTGTTACTGCTCTTAGGTACCATCAAGTTGGCTGCCTCAAAGCACCCCTATAAACAACGTCTGAACTTTGTCCTGTCCAATGCCATTCTCAAGATCTGTTTCCTGTTAAAGCCCACTGGGGTAGTCACCATGTCAGTCCATCTCGTTGAGTCTTCCTCTCTTGCTTACCTTTCTCAGCATGATGTCTCTCTTCAAGCATTTGTTCCTTCTGATAAAACATTCAAAGTAAGTGAAACAAAGGCTCACCATATTTGTGTCTAAGCACACTAGTTGCTCTTCCTGACAGATTTATTCTTTTGGCAATCCATGGGATATTCAGTACTGTGCCACCATCACAATTCAAAGGCATCAATTCTGTCTTCTTCATTGTCTAACTTTCATATAGGAAGGAACTGAAAATGCCATGACTTGGATCAGGTATACCTTAGTCTTTAAACTGACATCCTTGTTCGTTAGCACTTTGAAGAGGTCCTTGATAGCACATTTTCCCAGTACAACATATTGTTTAACTTCTTGACTGCTGCTCCCATGGGTGTAGACTGCATCCAAGTAAAATTAAGTAATTGACAACTTTAGTCTTCTCCATCTCATGATATTGCCTACTGGTGCAGTGGTAAGGATTTTTAATTTCCTTTTTCTTATTTTTAAAAAATTGTTATTTTTAACAAAAGTTTACAGAAAAGTTGGAGTTTTCATTCATTCATAGTTGCACATTTTCTTCCCTATACCCCCAGTTCACTTTTAAAAAAAATCATTTATTGTTGCTTAATTTCCTCTCTCTGCCCCCCACCCCTTCCCCCAGTTCACTTTGCTATGCACCTCATTCTGGACTGTTGTCACAGGATTTTTATTTCTTGATACTGAGATATCTTTTGCAATGAGTGCTTAAGTCTTCCTCACTTTCTGCAAGGAAGGTTGTGTCCTCTGCCTAACTCAGGTTGTTGATGAGGCTTCCCCCAATCCTGATACCACATTCCTCTTCAGAGTCCAACTTCTTGAATGATTTGCTCAGCATATGGATTGAATAGGTATGGAGAAAGGATGTAACGGTTGATTGAACACCAATGACTGAACACCAGACGAGGTGGTGGAAGACATCATATAGAGTGTATATGAATGACTGTATCAAACAATATAAAAGAATTATATGGAAACCAATAAAAGATTAAAAAAAACCAAAAAAGCCCAACAAAGGGAAGAAAACACCAAAATAGATGTCAGAAGTGACTGACTGTAACTTGCATTGGAATGAAAAGAAGCCAACAACAAGGGGGGGGGGGGAATATACTTAAAAGCTGGAAAATAAAAGGAAATAATCAAGCATTTGTCCTGTTGTTAGATGAGCCGAACCCCTGGATAACAGGCAGATTTCAGTTTATGTTCTAACGCCATGACAATGAAAAAGATGCCTCTAGTTATAATTCCATTGGGAAATGGGTTGTGGCTTTGTTAATAAGGCACGATTAAAGTAGGCTCTTGAAACAATGTCCTGAGATAACTTTTACACAGTGATCTTATACTGGTTTTCTAAGGTTTTAAATCTTAACGGAAGACTACCCATCTTTTTGTCAAGGAATTGCTGGTGGATTCAAGGCTCTGGAGAGACATCGCTTTTCGGGTTAGCAGGGCTAAATCAATCAACAGTTTAAACAAAAAAGCACGCAGCCAAGGAGAGCCGATAGGGAATAGAGATGCCAAAGCCAAATGCACATCACACAGGAGCAGAAGCTGAGACAAGGACTAGAGCCTAGAATTTGGCGGCTTCCTGCCTGCTTTTGCAATTGAATAGCCCAACGTCACCAAGGGCCTCAGGCTGGTAGACGGGAACACGGCCCAAGTACCAAAGAGAAGGATCAGCCATTCCCAGACTGCCATCCACGTTTACCTGCTCAAGAGAACAGCGCCGAAAAGCACAAGATGATTCTGCGCAGGCGCGGTTCCACCCACAGGCGGGCCCTCGCCAGGGCAGCCAGAGCGCCATCCTGCGAGTCTGCGCACGCGCGACCTCCCGACTCCGTTACCACTGGCTTGGTCATGGCTGCTGCCAGTGTCGTACCGAGGCTCGTGGCTGCCTCCATGCTGGCGCCGCTCCCCGGCAGCGTGAGGCTGCTGTCGCCAGGCAGGCGGGCACTGTCCCCGCGGGCGGCCTTCCACAGCTCTGCGCCGTGTCCTGGGGCCAGAGTGGCAGTGGTGAGTGTACAGCGCCAGCGCGGGAGGCCTGGGAAAGATCACCGGGCGGGGGCGGGGCCGGTGGAGGCGTGGTCTGGGGCGGGGCCTGGAGCGCGGCCCGCCTCCCGGTGTTGTTCACGCGCAAACTCTGCTTTCTCTTACCAGGTTCTGTCTGGATGTGGCGTCTACGACGGGACAGAGATCCACGAGGCCTCAGCGTAAGCTCTTGACAGAGCCCAAGTGTCCTCTCGCACCCTTGGGGAAGGTCTTTCTTCCTCGTGGAGCTCGGCACTTGGGGAGCACTAATTTTTCAATACCTTTTCTCTAGTTCGTATGGAGTTGCGTTGCAAACTTAGAGGCTGCGTCTCTGGCACTTGTACTCCTTGAGAGACATACTGACTGCAGCAAAGGACTCATGTACCCAAGATGATGAGGACGGCACAGGATACCGCAGGGTTCCGGTCTTGTCCACAAGGTGGCTGTTAGTAATACCTGACTCGCTGGCACCTAACAACAACCGTTTGTAAGGAGGAGACTGAGAACACTTGAGCCCATTGCTGCAGTCAGTATGTCAGTCCATCCTTTTGGAGATCTTCCTCTCTTTTGCTGATTGTTTGCCATTCCAAGCCTGACATCTCTTTCCAAGGATTATCTTCTTCTAGAAAGATGTCTAAAGTATGTGAGATGAAGCTTCACCATCCTCACTTCCAGGAGCACCCTGCAATTTTACCAAAACGTTATCTGTTCTTTGGCAATCTCTGGATTATTCATTATTTGTCTCCAACACCACAACTCAAAGGCATCAATTTTTTGTCATCTTTATTCATTGTCCAGCACTGAGATGCCTAGCAAGTGACCATGACCTGTATCAGGTGGACCTTAGTCTTCAAACTGACATTGCCCTTCAGTATTTTGGATGGGTCCCTGATAGCAGATGTGCCCAAATCAATATGGCTTCTGGTCTCCTAACTGCTGGTACAAAGGATGTTGATTGTGGATCCAAGTAAGATGAAATCATTGACAGTTTCAGTCTTTTCTCTTTCATGATGTTGCCTGTTGGGCCTGTAATGAGGACCTTTGTTTTTTTGATAACTGAGATATAATCCATACTGAAGGCTGTAGGCCTTGATCCTCTGCAACAGGCATTTAAATCCTCCTCACTTTAAGCAACCAAGATTGTGTCATCTGTTTTATGCATCTTGTTGATGAGTCTTCCTCTGATCCTGATGCCATCTTCTTAAAAAGTCCAGCTTCAATGTTTGCTCAGCATACAAATTGAATAGGTATAGAGAAACGATACAACCCTGATACATATTCTTCATGATTTTAAATCATGCAATGTTCCCTTGCTCTGGTTTTGACAGCAGCTTCTTGGTTTAGGTATAGATTCCATATGAGCACAAGTTAGTGTTCTGGGGTTATGGTCCACCAGTCAAGTGGTTTTACACAGCCAATAAAACACTGATATTATTCTAGTACTCTGCTTTCAGCCAGAATCTATCTGACATCAGCAGTGATAGCCTCTTATAACCCCAACTTGAATGTCTGGCAGTTCTTTGTTTATGTACTGTTCTAGCTATTATTGGAAAATTAGTATTTTGGTTGCACATGATATTAATGATATTGTTGGATAATTTCCACATTTTGTTCGATCACCTTTCTTAGCAATGGGAACAATTCTAGATCTCTTCCAGTCAGTAAGCCATGCCCTTGTTCTCTAGATTTCCTGGCATAGACTGGTGAGCATGTCCAGGGTTGCATCTATTAGTTGAAACGTGTCAATTTGTATTCCAACTATTCCTGGGACCTAATATTTGCCAGTGTCTTCAACGCAGTTTGAATGTATTCTCTGTTACTATTTGTTCTTGTTCATATGGTACTTGCTGAAATTTTTCAGTGTAGATCAACTCTTTTTGGTATAGTGACTGTATATTCCTTCCATCTTCTTTTGATACTGAAGCCTCAAAAAATCCACTGGAAGGTCAGCTCGGAATCAGTTTCAATATGCTGGCAATGAGTTCGAATTTATTTGACCAAAATTGCACATCAACCTGCAGTATATAAGAGAACACAAAGATAAATTGAGGGAGAAAAAGAAGTCCTAAACCTGTCATTCACGAAAAAAACCCAAACAACCCCACCAAAACCTGTCATTCTTAGTTGTCACTTACATAGTCATCTACACAGCCTAGGTAGAGGTCTGGTGGCTTTGTGGTAAGGTGGTGTGCTGCCAACCCAAAGGCGTGAGGTACAACTCCACTTGCTGCTCTATTGGAGAAAGATGGGCTGTCTCCTCTCATGTGATTTACAGCCTCTAAAAACCCACTTGACAGTCAGCTATGAGTCTGACTTGATGGTCCATAACAATGTAGTCCCTGGGTGGTGCTAACAGTTAAGCAGTAGGCTACTGGGCAGAAAGATTGGTGGTTGGAGCCCATCTAGAAGCACCTCAGAAAAAAAGACCAGGGAATTGTCTTCTGAAAAGTCAGTGTTGAAAACTAGAGTTGCCTTGACTTAGAATTGGTTTGGTGGCAACTAAGAACATCAATTTGTCATCCAGACAAGACCATTGACTATTTTTTGCCTTGTAATTTCCAGTTCACTCATTGTTGGGTTGAGATCATTAATAGCTTCAGTTTGCTTGGCCCCACAGTCAACACTCTTGGTACCAGCAGCCAAGAAATGTCAGACTCTCCAGAGTATGGAAGAGCAACATTGTCAGTCTGGAGACTAAGGTGTGCCTGATCCAGACCATGGTCTTCGCAGTTACTTGCCATGCATTAGAAAGCTGGACAATGACTGAGGATGATAGAACTGATGCCTTTGAGTTGTGGTGCTTGAGAAGAGTTTTGAATATATCATCGACTGCTGGGAGAACAAACAGGTTTGCCCTGGAGAGGGTGAAACCAGGCTGTTCCTTGGAGGCAATGATTCTGAAGCTCCATTTGACACACTTTGGCTAGGAGGGCCCAGTCCTTGGAGAGGGTCAACACAAGAGAGGAACACCCTGGATGAGATGGATTGACTCAATGACTGCAGTAATAAGGGAAGGTGTGTTAGGGATGATAAGGTTTTCTCAGGATAGAGCAGAGTTCACAGCTGTTGGACGTAGGGTCACTATGAGTCTCAAACGACTCAACAGCTCTTTACAACAGCAACGTACTGGTGTGCCCAGAGGCGCTCTGATGAGTAGAGAGCCTAGTCTATAGAAAGCTGTACTGCTGACCCCAAAGCCACACCTCTCTGGCAGTTTGAATCTACTAGTGGCTCCTTGGGAAAAAGATGGACTGTTTCTTCAGTAAGATATATAGCCTCAGAAACCCATGAGAGAATCAGCTAGGAGTTTCTTCTGACTTGATGGCAATGAGTTTGAGTTTTTACTATATCAGGATTCATTCTGATGCCCTTAAATACTTTGTTTTGGTTTTTAAAATGATTGTTTTACATCCTAGGCAATAGATCACAGTCTTTTATGTTTACAGTCAAACACAATAGTTTGATTTTTTAATTTTAAAAAGCAGCCCTGAGCATGACCAATGAATGGCCCTCTTGGGATAATTCTCAGATGATTCAGAGTGAATGGGAGAGGAGCGTTAATCGTTTCTCAGGGAATGATCCCTCTGGGGCCAGTGTACTTCTGCTGAGCAGACTCGGGCCTTCATCTACCCTGAGGCACCTGAGGCTCGTGGCTCACCTGCCCTTCCATTTGGCAGTGACACACCAGACACAGCAGTGAGCTTGACAATGATCTGAAAGGTGGCAAAGGGTCCACATGAGTTTCCTGTTGAGGGTTTGGATGGAGGAGAAGTGGAGAAGCCAGGGTGTGGCTTGACACCTTCCAGGAGATGGGTGGGGAGACATCTCTGCAGTGATTGTGTGGTGCTCTGCAGAACTCGAGCATGTGGACCAGACCTTAATATGTTGCTGCACACTTTTAAATTGACTACTGACCTTAGAAACACTTTTCCTCCTCATCTTCCTCCTCCTCTTCCTCTCCTTCTTCCTCTTCTCCTCCTCTTCTCCTCTCCTTCCTCTCCTCCTCCTCCTCTTCTTCTCCTCTTCCTCTTCTTTTCCTCCTCTTCTCTTCTTCTTCTCCTCCTCCCCCTTCCTCCCTTCCTCTTCCTTTCCTCTTCCTCCTCCTCCTCCCCTCCACCTCTTCTCCTCCTCCTCCTTCTCCTCTTCTTCTTCGTGTTAACTGCCACATACTGACTGTGGGATCTCAGAAACTTTCTCTTGTCTCGAGTCTCATTCTCATCTGTGAAAATGGCATAGTCATAAACTGTCTCTGGGGAGTAGTGAGTTCTTGGGTATTTGGGAACACCCTTAGCTCTGAGTGAGTGACATCACTAGTGTGACTTCCTGTCTCTAGCTGCACTGGGTCTGTCACTCCAACAGATATGTCTTGGAGAAAGTGAAGGCAGATTGCTCTTTAATAGCAAGGATGGTGAGGCTTTGTCTCACTTACTGTGGGTATGTGCTAGGAGATGCTATTCCTTGGAAGGACATGATGCTTGGACAGGTGGAAGGACAACAGAGGAGAGGAAGATGCTCAACCAGGTGGATTGACAGAGTGACTCCAGCAATAGGCCCAAGCGTGTCACAGATTGTGAACTTGGTACAGGATAGGACAAGGTTCAGATCTATTTTTTATAGGGTCAGTGTGAGTTGCGCTTGACTTAGCGACACCGAATAATAATAAAGTGACTTTCTGACCCTTGGGGAAAGAGAACTCTTTACTGGCTTCCTTACACAGGTCTCCCTGGCTCTCCCATCTCACCTTGTAGAGAAGTTGGAGAAGACTGGCCATTGAGTCAACTAAGCTTGCTGACTGCCATCCCTTGCTTAAGACAACCCCATGCTCAGTAGGGTGAAACACTACCTAATCCTGGGTCATCTCCATGATTGGTTGTGATCTGGATTATTATGATCCATAGGCTGATAGGCAACATGATAAATGGAGAAAAGCTTGAAATTATTAACAGTATAATTTTACTTGGATCTACAGTCAATATCCTTGGTGCCAGCAAGCCTGCCCTCAAGGACTTCTCCAGAGTACTAAGGAGCAGTGAGTGATGTTAGTTTAAAATCTAAGGTGCACTTGATTCAGGCCATGGTGTTTTCAGTCACTTGCTATACCTCTTAGAGCTGGACCATGAATAAGGATGACAAGAAGAATTGTTGCCTTTGAAGTGTGGTGTTTGAGGAAGGTAATGAATATCCCATGGACTGCCAAAAGAACAAGCAGCTATGTCTTGGAGAAAGTGTATCCAGAGTGCTCCTTACAGGCACAGATGGTGAAGCTTTGCCTTATATACTTTGGGCATCTTGGTAGGAGAGATTGTTTCTTGGAAGTGGCGTCATGCTTGGAAAAGTGGAGGGTCAGCGAAGGAGAGGAAGACACTTGACAAGATTGGCACAGTGACCACAGCAATGGGCTCAAGTATTTTGGAGATGATGAGGAAGGCACAGAATATGAGAGGGTTCAGATCTGTCCATAGGGTCACTATGAGTCATACTCAACTCGATGGCACCTAGCAACTACGTAGGGTTTTTACTGCTGGACTTTTTTTTAAAAAGTAGATCACCAGGCTTCTCTACCTTGTTTCAGCTCCTCTAAAGTCTCTTTAGCATAGTAGCCACATGCAGACTTCCACTGGGCGGAAGTGAACTGAGTGTCTGGCTAGAGGGTGAGACTCCCACTAAATTGGGCTGCACATGGTTGTCCAGGCTGCAGCTTTTGTGGGGTGCGTGCTGTGGAGGGCTCAGCCATGGAGGCTTGTAGGGGTGTGGCCTGTGGGAGGTCAGACTGGTCCTGGTAAAAGGAGTGAGCTCACCAGCAGCCTGGAGACTGGAGTTGGAGCCTGCTGTGATGCCAGCCTTGTCCCTTGACCTCTGTGCCCCAGCTTGTGAAGTAAGATAGCGGAACTGACTATCTCTGCAGTCCTCTCTGCACGCTGACCTTTTCCTGTGTGCTGCTTGGCATGTGATTCTGTCCTGACAGGGTGACAGTGGATGGGAATGTTGAGTGTTAGGTTGCTAATAAGCCATAGCTTTGTACTGGCACTTAGCCAAAATTCCTCTCTTTGGAAATGAGTAGCATGTAATAGGTTCTGGATTGGGCATGTTTTAAAGTTGCATTTTTTGATCCTCGTGCAGGATCCTGGTCCACCTGAGCCGCGGGGGTGCTGATGTTCAGATCTTTGCCCCGAGCACACCACAGATGCACGTGGTTGACCACACCAAGGGGCAGCCTTCTGAGGGAGAGACCAGGTGAGTTCCACCTCCCAGCCTTGGATGTGGTGAGTGAGTGGGACCCAGAGCCCAGTGTGTGCCTGGAACAGCTGCTTGTGGAGCTGATCAGGGGCTTCAGGGGCTGCCCCTTTACCCTCCACCTGTGTCAGCTCCACAAGTCTGTAGCTCCTTTCTAGACTGCCATTCCTGACTGAGGCACATGCAGTTCTGGCCTCAGTTCCCTGACATCCTGTGCTGCCACGTGCTGCACACTTCCAGGGACCAGTGCTGTGTCTTCCTGGTGGGTGAAGACAGTGGGGAAGGGGTGATAGGAGGAAAAACCAAAGCTTTGTCCCTTCTGTGATCATTGTTCTAATAGGTTGGAAGTGTGTGCACCACGTGCGTGAGTGCACTTGCGCACAAACCTATTTAAAAGCCAAACCTGTCCCCTACAAGGCCAAGGTGCTGGTAGCTTCCTACAGTTGTTAACCTTTGAGTTGCTCCGCTGACCCAGAGTCGGAGGGTCTTATCCATCCCAGTGAGTATGTAATTGATCCCCTTGTTAAATCCTGGGCCGTGGCAGAGACAGAGAGATGCAGAGTAATTTGTGGTGGATTCTGAAGTGCAAGTTTTAAAATAATTCCAGAAAGGCAATATACAATGAGGATATGATTAGATACTGTAATTGATTACACTGATCAGTTGAAATTAGTGTTAAAAACAAAATGTCTATGAATGATTAAATGTAAAGGCAGTACGGTTTCAAAACTTCCACTCCAAATTAAACTTAAAAAAAAAAAGAATTCCAGGCTAATGTTTTAACAGTATAAGTACTTTTCTTGTCAGTGACCTTAAACTCTGTTTTGGAAGCACAAGCCCTGTAGGTGTGAACCTCCCCACCCCCAGCCAAGGTCTCTGCCGTTAGCACTGGGCTCTTGCTTTTCTGTGGGGAGGAGGGCTCTGACTGCTGCCTGGTGCTCCCACATTCTGCATGTGCCGTTAGGCTTTAGCCTCTCTCTTATGCCCCCCCTGCTCCTCCCAGGAACGTCCTGACAGAATCGGCGAGGATTGCACGTGGCAAGATCTCTGACCTGGCCCAGCTCCGCGCAGCTGACCACGATGCTGCCATCTTCCCTGGAGGATTTGGAGCAGCTAAAAACCTGTGCGTATTTTAAGTTTTAGAGTCTTCTGTTGCTTTCTCTGAGGCCCAGTAGATGTGGAAACAATGATGACGGGGAGGTGTCGGGCCCAAACTCTTTGTGTCGCTGCTATAAATGAGGCAGTGCTGCTAGGCTTGGAGCCTCTCTGGCCTGTCTGCGGGATGTGAGAGGGCCTCACTTTCTCCTGCATCTGAGGTTGTCCTCACAGAGCACATCTGGCACGAGCCCCACCATCACTGAGCACCCTGTGCCATGTTACAGCCACCTCACTGTTTTGTTCCTTGAAAAACATCTTTCTCCTGTGAAGTCTTGTGCATGAGAAGTTCCTTTTCCTTGTTGACGTCTTTTGAATGACATTCTTCTCTGGAAGAAGCAAGGGGGAAAAAACCCTTCCTCCTTTTTAGTTTGTTGTCTGGGTTGTGACCACAGTCACTGGGACGTGAGCCTGGGAGGTGGCAGTACATCCCTCTGTGATGGTTTCGGGTCCTCTTTAGGAGCTCTTTTTTCCCTCATTTCTCTTTCATAAAAGCTGTTTGTGTGGTTTTACTGTCCAAGTGCAGTCCCAGCTTAGACAGTGAGATCCACTGTCCAGTGACAGACTTTTAAGTGGAGTTCTTTCTGCCTTGTCTCTGAAGCATTGGCCTGAGATATTTTAATACAGCATGGCAAGAGCAGCCCACATACCCAAAGGTTGTAGCGTTTGAATGTGGATCACAGCACAGTGGCGGCCTGGATAGAGATACCGCAGGTGGAGCAGCCAGGCCTGGGCCAGAGATGTCCTTGTGTCAGTCGTAGAGCTGCCTGTCCAAGTGCCCGGCAGTTGCAGGTGTATTTTTGTTGCAGGGTCTTCTTGATAATAGAAGACAAATCCAGTGAAATGTTTTGTTCTAACAGACCTACTTTGTCAAAGGAAAATACAGACCCGCATGACACCTTGCCACTTTGACACCAGGCCTCTTGGTGCAAGGCCTGGGAATCTGCATCCTCTGTTAGGAGTGCCGCTCTCCTCCTCTGACTCCTGTCTTCTTCCCTCACCTCACCAACAGACCCTCAGCATTCTCTTACCTCACCAGTTGGTTCTTTCATTGTAAAAATAATGTGTCTGACATCAGAACTGACCTCCACTAACATCATAGCAGGGAAGAATTCTCAGCCACAGCAGCACAGAGACAGTTCCTATGAGGTCAGACTGCCTCCCACATTCACATCTCCTCCCACAATTCTAACCACTGTCCTTCTCCAGGCTCTCACTGCTCTTCTGCTTGGTTTATGAATTCCATTGTGGTGGCCACACAGAACTCGTAGGCAGCACTCAGGACCGTGAAGTTATTTTAGGGAAGTAACAGGTTATGGTTCAGGCTGCGAACAGTGAAGATGTAATCATTCAGCCAGGACAGTCATGTACAGGCATGGCCGGCCTCACAGGCTTGGCTTCTGGCTAATTTGGGCATGTGTTAGAATGCTCTCTTAGCTCTGTCAATTACGTACCAGTCCAGCTCTCCCACCTTGCAGCTGTTTCTCCTCATGATTGCTCTAAGGGCACTGCTTCTAGTACGGTACCCAGCAGTGTTCCTCTATTGTTCATGGGGTCTCGAAGCCTGTGCTTTTAGAAGTGGATAGTCAAGCCTGCTTCCTAGTTTGTTCTGGGAGCTCAGCATTTGTAAAACAGCTGACACCTGAGGGAGCAGACAAGGAGCAGGCAGGTATGTATCTAAGCCATTAAGAGCGGCAGCAAGCAAGTCACTCCCCCAGTACAGCAGATTGACCGATTAGTGTGATACCCCTAAGAGCAAACCCTAAGGACAAGCAAACATACAGATATCATGGTGGGGGCTTGGGGGCGGTGGAGGAAGGCCAGAGCCATGTCCAAAATGAAATAGAACTCCTAAAGATTGACATTCTTGGCTGCTTTCAATCAGACAGTCCTATGATGTGTTATGTTGGGAATAGTTTAAAAAGACCATTTCCAGATCGATCCTGAAATACAATGCTGTGACAGGATACTATCCATACACATACAAAGAAGACCCATTATACAACTATAAATCAAATATAATACACCAACATCTAAACCCACAGATGAGGAAATGGAAGATTTCTACCAACCTTTGCAGTCCGCATCAATTCAGAGGACTCCCACATTAGGGCTTAAGCTTCAGCCATTCCCTGACCTCCATTCCTTCGGCCTCCTTGACTGTGACCTTCCTCCGGAGACTGTGTGAATGTTTAGACTTCCAGTCCAGAAGCCATTCTCCTCCTCCATCCAGATCCACTTCTCTCCACGTTCCCTTGGGTTGGCTGTCGGAAGAGTACCTTGTTCTCTGCCGGCTGTGGCACAGGGACCTCCTGGCTGTCTGTGCCCTCCCTGCTCTGGGTGTCCGATACTCGGAGAGGGGAAGGCACACTTTTAAAACGTGATGACTCTGGTCCCGCCTTACTCCCCTGTCTGGGGGGCTCGGAATGGGCTCCCCCGTCTGGGTTTGGGTCCTCCTGCACTTCTGTCGGTGTTGCTGCTCGTGTCTCACATCCAGACGTCCACACCTCCAGACTCACACCATGTCCAGACCACTCCCCAGCATCAGCTCCGAGAGGGAAACTTAGCAAATTGTCCCTGACATTTTCCCTGTGGGTTTGCCCGTGCTGTCCTCTTCAGAGATTACTGGGAGGGAGGTGGATGGGGAATGCCTGTGTTGGCTTTTATTTCTGAAAAGACAGGTTCATAAGGCTTCCATCTTGGAAGCAGGAATTGAGTTTGTAGATTGTCTGCCTAGCCTGGGACCGCTGGTACCTCCCCTGGCAGTGGAAGGGTGATTGGGGACTTTTGGGGTCACACCTCCCCAGCGTGGCTTGTGATACCTTGTTAATTTAAAAGCACAGACAGGAGAATTGAGGTTATTTGTGGTGATTAATTGCGTTCCAGAATCCACAAATGAATGTCTGAGGGAAGCTCCTGTTTACTGGCCTGTCCTAGGCTTTGTTGAGTTCACGTGACACCCCGTTCCCTCACCCCCTCCGGCCACTGGTCTCCTCAGGGTGGCAGTTGATGATGGTATTTAATGTATGCATGTGTCTACATAATTCAGGTGATGACAAGTTTATTATGGAAGTTAATTTTTCTTCCCTTTATGACTGTGAGACTTCCCACTGCTGGTCACTGTTAGCAGTTTCTTACATGTGTTTCTAAAGGTTCTGTGCATATGGGTGGGTTAAAAATGGAACCAGATGGAAGCATTTTGAGCTCACGGTTCCCATACGTCATATTTCTCCTAATGTCCTAGTGCTGCCATAGCACAGTTACAAGTGGGTGGTTTTAAAGAACAGAAGTTGATTATCTCTTAGTTCCAGAGGTTAAATGTCTGAGTTGGGTCTTGGCTGTGTCAGTTAATTCTGCATCCTCTTTCCTAACTTCTGCTGTCTGCCCACATCCTTGGTGTGCCGGGTCAGTGGATACATCTGTCTCGTCCTGTTACAGGATATCTGTCCTCTTCCCACTCTGTGTGCCTTTCTGGGTGTAAGGTACTACTCAGCAGGGTTTAGGTTTAGGATCCAGCCTCCTCCAGTGTGACCCCATTAACTCAGAAGAAGTTGTTTCCAAACAAGGTCACATCCACAGGCTCAGGATTTATGACTTTCACATGACTCTTTAGAGGACACAGTATTTGTCACTGAATGGTTTAGCTCAGTGATTTTTGAATGGCTCATTGCTCAGGATTTTTTTTTAAGATAAAAGCTAAAGAAAGATTTATTAGAAATTTAGATTCCAAAAGACCTGCTCCTTGAAAGGAAATATGGAGTTGAGGCCTGCTCCCATTCCAAAGAAAGGTGCCCCAACAGAGTGTGGAAATTATTGAACAATACCATTAATATCACATGCAAGCAAGATTCTGCTGAAAATTATCCAAAGAATATGTCAACAGAGAACTTCCATATATGCAGGCTGGATTTAGAGGAGGTTGTGGTATTAGGGATATTATAGCTAATGTTAGATGGATCTTGGCAGAAAGCAGAGAATACCAGAAGAATGTCTGTCTGTGCTTCATTGACTATGTAAAGGCTTTTGACTGTGTGGATCACAACAAGCTATGGCTAACTCTGAGAAGAATGGGAATCTCAGAATATTTGATTGTGCTAATGTGAAACCTATACTTGGACCAATAGGCAGTCGTCAGAGCAGAGCAAGGAGACACTACATGGTTCAAAATCAGGAAGGGGGTTGGTCAGGGATGTATTTTGTCTCCATACCTTTTCAATCTGTATGCAGAACAGATCATCCAAGATGCTGGGCTGAATGAGGAGGAATGTGGCATCATCAACAACCTGTGTTATGCAGATGACACAACCCTGCTCACTGAAACTAAGGAGGACCTGAGGCGTTTGCTGCAGAAGGTCAAGGACTGCAGTCTTCGATATGGATTGAAGCTCAATATAAAGAAAACAAAAGAATCTCACCACTGGGCCAATTGGCAGCATCAATATGGATGGTGAAGAGATTGAGATAGTTAACAGTTTTCGTTTACTTGGTTCCACAGTCAACACTCATGGTAACAGCAGCCAGGAAATCAGGAGATGAATTGCATTGGGAAAGTCAACTATGAGGGACCTCTCAGGAGTTCTGAAGTGCGATGATGTCAGGCTGGAGACTAAGGTGCGCCTGATCCAGGCTATAGTCTTTGCAATTACGTGCTATGCATCAGAGAGTTGGACAGTGAATAGGAATGATAGAAAGAGAATTGATGCCTTTGAGTTGTGGTGCTGGAGAAGAGTGTTGAATATACCATGGACTGCTAGGAGAACAAACAGGTTTGTCCTGG
>NW_006399883.1:9458979-9474784 GCF_000299155.1 Elephantulus edwardii
CAACATCTCCAAAGTATGTTAGACAGAGCCTCAGAATCCTTGCCTCCATGGAGCCATTAATTACATTACTCAATTAAAATTAATGCTAGAAAACAAGGTATCTGTAGATGATTTTTTAACCCCCCAGTATGATTTATAAACTTTCAGTTTAAAAAAAAAGAAATTGAAAAAACGAAACAGATAATGGATGGGATTATAATTGCTTTCTCAAAACCTCGTGGCTATCAAGTCTATTCCAGTTCGTTGTGACCCTCCATCAGGTTTTGGGGCTGTAAATCCTCCCTGGAGGAGAGTGCCCCTCCTTCTCCTGAGGAGCTGCTGGTGGATTTAATCGAGCAGAGCCGTGCACCTTCAGTTAGCAGCACACCTCCCTGCAGACTGTGTCTCACAGCTCCTTAGGGCTGGCGTGCCCACAGGTGAAGTGGGCGCTTTTTAAAAAAATTTTATTAATTTTAATGAACATTTACAGAGATTTTGGGGTTTCCATTCTTTCATTGCTGCACTATTTTCTCTCCCTCCCCAATTCATTCCTCTTTTTTCCCCCCTTTGAAAGTCTGTTTTAATTGTCCATTGCCACAGTGCTTGTCAAAGCCCGTTTGGATTAATCTCCTTTGTCAGTTGTCCTTTGCCATTCCCTATCACTCCTCCCTGAGAGAGACTTTACCCTGATTCATAAGGAAAAGGGGACGGCGTATTCTCTTAGCTTCTTCCTGCTGAAAAGGTACGCTGTAAGTTTCAGGGTGAAGATCTTCTCTCACTACTCTAAAGGGCCCCTTTGGCAATAGGAAATACGTAGACTATTGTGGAGATTGATTTTGGAATTTAGATGCACTGTTATCAGTTGTGCTTAGCCATACATGTTCCTATCCTTGAAGATGTATCATGGAACTGTTGCAGCCTAGAAGACACAAATTTAACAAGTTAAAAGTACATGAGTCAAAAATTAAAAAGCAATAATATTCCAAGTAGAGGTTCTAATAGTGGCACAAATCAAGTTATAGAGGAAAGGTAGTTCTTAAAATAAAAGGCCTATTGACTAGCACTTTGTCTATTATAGTATAAAGGTTAGGAACCGAGGCTCAACTATGTCATTCATTGTTCTTAAGTCCTGGACCAAATTCCATCTACCACTGGGTGGTTTTACAGCTCGAAAGTCCTCATGAAGGCAGAGGTGAAGTAAGGAACTGCTTATGAGGTTTTCCGTCAATTCCAACAACTAAGAAATAGTGAGAAGAGTTGGAACCTCAGAAGGCTTTTAGGACCAAATGGTAGGCTCTTGTGTCCAGGAGAAAACAAATATACTTACCAGTAATGTTAATGCTCACCCACAGCTCTTCTGGGAGGATCTAAATGGTTGAAGTGTCCTCCTTTGTTTCCAGCTGGGAGCTGGGGCCTGTCATTTCTGTCAGCCAGGAGGACCTGATGTGGGCTGCCCTTGGCCAAGTGTCATGACGTGGGCTTTGACAGGTGTATGTGCCCTGCCAGGCGAGTGGCAATCAGGACCTTAGACATCCATCTCCAAAAAGGCTTTTCCAGCCCTCTGCAGTTACACACAGTGCTGCCATAGAGACCCCAGAGCAAGGATTAGAATAAATTCGATCAGCAGAAAGGTATTAATAACTTTGATTTTGAAAGGTGTTAGCGCACTGCCATCCAAAGAGAATGCCTCAGTTTATGTCCTGCGAGCAGGAGTGGGGGCTCCAAGGAGGCTTTCTCCACGTGCTCAGCAACTCATCAACCCCTCCGGGAGTGAAGAGAGAGTCTCCTGTGACTGTGAAGTCCGGTGTCTTTCAGTATATTTATAGGGCATTTACTTTCTTTTCCTGGTCTTGTACATATTTTGCTGCTGCTTGACCGAGTGTGTGTGTGCGTGTGTAAAGTATTATCTTAATGCAGGGACAAACTTTCTTTCACACGCTTTGAGCATATTGTCAGGGGCACCAGGCCTTGGAAAAAGACATCATGCTGGGAAAGGTCAGTGGGAGAGAGGACCCTCACTGAGGTGGACTGACAGAGAGACTGCAGCAGTACCTTGGGCATGGTGGAAGTGGGGAGGATGGTACAGGATAGAGCGAGGCTTCGTTCTGCTGTTCTCAGGGTCACTGTGAGTTGCAATCGGGTCCACAGCACCTACGAGCAACAAGGGTGTTGTCCCTGTGACCTCTGGCTTCCTTTGGCTACCAACTCTTCCCAGCCCTGCCCTCAGCCCTCCCTCCCGTGCCCTGCTTTCTATGCTTTTCTGTAAAAATTACAGCTGCCCACCGAGAAGTGTGTATTCACTTGTCCCCAGTGCACCTGCGTGACAGTGTGTTCATAAGATCTGTGGGGGCGGGGCAGGAAGCTTCGGGCCTTGAGGAGCCGGTGACATTGCCTGGTGACATTGCCAGGAAGGCTTTCCTCCCGAGCTTGGGGATTGGTGGGGTTGGACATGCCCTGAGTAGATGAGTGAGTTGTGATGCTCTCTAAGCAATGCTTTTCTCTCCTGGCAGGAGCACGTTCGCCGTGGACGGGAAGGACTGCAAAGTTAACAGAGACGTGGAGCGTGTGCTGAAGGAGTTCCACGGCGCCGGGAAGCCCATCGGGTGCGTGTGTGCTGGGGTCTGGCAGGGGCCGGTGCCACTTGCAGCCTCTCTGGTCTCCAGCTGAGACCGGGCAGTAGCGGAGGGAGGACCAGAGCCTGTGGGCTTCAGTCGGAACTGCTATGCTGGGCTATTTGGTCTGAAACTCCCTGCCCCGTCTTGTCTTGACCACCAGCTGAGGGAATTTCTTAGACTTCACAGGTGCTTCCACACTGTAAATCCTGACTTTCTGAGGAGGCCTCAGTTCCTCCGGCTGACTCTCAGCGTAGGGGGGATGCTCCACCCCCCTAGAGGCCATCATCAGCCCTGTCATCATCCCACAGTGTCAGTAGTCAGCCCCTTCTTGACCCTGCCCTTCCACTACCTCCCCCCACATTCAGTCAGAGCCCCTGCACTGCAGACCCCTCCCCTACTGTTTCTGCACTTGTCTTCTCGTCCTTGGGGGTTGCATGAGGTGGCCTGCTTACACACGAGGTGCGTGCGTGCCCAGGCTGATGTAGACCATCCCACGGCTGAGCTGCGCGGTAGCTCACAAAGCCAGCGGGCAGGGTCATGTGCCTGTGGGTACTGACCTGGGCCTTGGAGACAGGTCTCATTGATTCTGTGGTCTCAGAAGCTAAACTTTGTGTGATGCCTTGGGTGGTCTTAGCACCCTCTCAGGGGGTTGGAGAAATCTTTTTGTGACAAGCCACTGTAAATACACATCACGGAAAGGCAGTGGGTGCTTGGCTCACCTCAGGCCAGGCCTGATGCTTCCATCTGATGGCTGCTCCCAATGACTACAAACCAAAAATGAGGCCAAAGTAGAATCTCCTGTCTGCTCCCCACCGGTTCCCCGTCTTCTACATGCCCTGTTGTTATGCCTCATGAACCTGCATGGTCACTTGAGCGTGGCTGCCTCTTCCCAGCACTGTCCCGGGGTCCCTGGCTGAGGGCTTAGCTCTCCTCTCCGCGGCCTCCACCCCGTGGCAGGCTCTCCGAGTGTGAGTGTCCTGCAGGACGGGGCCCAAGCACAGCTCTCCCACCTGCTGCTCAGAGGTCATCACTGCTTTCACCATATGCCCCAGGCCACAAAGCTTAGGACGACCAGCTCATGGGGCAGAGGGAGACTTTGCTGGTTGGAGGGGCTGCAAGGCACCTGTGGTGGTCGGCATTGATGGGTGGCCTCTGGGTGCTTTGCTTCAGATGCTTTAGCCTCCACATTAACCTGCCGGTGTCACCCCTCATCCTGCAGCCTGTGCTGCATCGCACCGGTCCTTGCTGCCAAAGTGCTGCGTGGCGTGGAGGTCACTGTGGGCCACGAGCAGGAGGAAGGGGGCAAGTGGCCATACGCTGGGACTGCAGAGGCCATCAAAGCACTGGGCGCCAAGCACTGTGTGAAGGAGGTGACCATATCCTTTCTAGAAGCTGAAGGTGGGCTCACAGGGAACAGGACCTTGTCCAGGGCATACATTTCATGCATGCTTGCCCCAAGACCTAGGATTTTGAACCAGGCTGTGACATGGACAGAGATATATATCAGAGATACCTCTGATGTCTGATAGCACAGCTCTGCCGGAGCCACACAATCTCCCCAGAAAGGATTATCACTGCCATGTCATTTCTGTGCTACTTGTTCAGAGGACCACAAACGCCTGGTTAGAGTCCCCCTGACTGGCTGGGCTCGTGGAACCACTGCTCACCCTTTAAATGGCTGGTTTCTCTCCTACTGCTGAGAGTGTGTCAGTCAAGGCTCTGGAGGGAAACAAACCAGTAAGATGTGTGTTTAGAGATGTTTATTTATTTTAGGGAATTGGCTCTTGTGGTTGTGGGGACTGCTGAGTTCAAAATCCATAGGTCAGACCACAGGCTGGAGATTTCTGCAGGTTTGTGTCCCCAAATCCATAGGTCAGGCAATGGGAAGAGTAAAGAGGGAGTTTTAGTACGATGTCCATTTATAGTCTGAAGGCAAAACACACCGTGGGGAAACTCCATCTTGGTTCTTCAGGCCTTGGCTGCTCCGAGCACTCCTATGCGGCGAAGGATGTTGTACGTAAGGTTTAGTCCCATTTAACAGTTAGCCAAGTTGACAAGTTGGCTATCACAGTATTTCATTCACATCAGAAAAGAATTCTATCTTGGTTAATAAAGGAGCGGAACCTCACAGAAAGTGGGTGCTTTTTCAGTAAAGGAGCTTGCACCGGAAGGCTCGTTTGCCGTGATAGTAAGAACGAGGTGACAGAAGCTCCGAGTGATCTCTTAGGGCTGCAGGGTGTGGCATGGGGGATGACCTTAGTACTTTGCAGCTAGTGTTCCCTCTGTTTCTTGTCAGAGGACATTTTTTCCATAACTTAGACCCACGAAGCTCACGTGGATCAGAAAAACAAAGTAGTCACAACCCCCGCCTTCATGTGTGAAACCGGTCTGCACCACATCCATGATGGCATCGGGGCCATGGTGCGGAAGGTGCTGGAACTCGCCGGCAAGTGACCTCTCTGTGTGAAGGGCCACCTGGACGTGCCTTTTCAGCCTGCCAGGGCCGGCTGGCCTGCTTCCGTCCAGCCCGAATGTGGCAAGAGTTTGTTTTGCTGCTTAAATCTGTAGGTATTTTCTACCTGAAAAGCAAGCTGTGATCATTTTAATGGCATGAGCCGTTCCTTTTAAGCTTAGCTTAATTTACTTTCAATTTAGGAGAGGGAGACTAAGTTCATCAGGAGAGAGGCTGGTCATTCTCTGTAAGGAGCCATCGTGACCTGACCTCCTCCGTATCCAGACCTGAAAACCTGAGGCAGCTCTTTCAGGAGGCTGATCAGGTGGAGAAACACTTCCCTACAATCGTAGGTTTGACTCAACTCATAACAGCTCCTGTTTGAAAGAAAATGATTCTAAGTTCACGTATCTGATAATCAGAAAATCAGATACGGCCGCTCGCCTTGTAGTTGAAGATTTATGTGTAATCGAGTTCAAATCCTGATTAATAAAATGAGGGGATTTCTGTAGCCGGCAACCCCTTAGCAGGGAGAGTAAATTCCATTCCAAAAGGGAAACTTTTGGCAGCGATATTTCAGGCCTTCTGAAACTAGTAAAAGAGGAATATGAGTGAGGTTTCTTAACAAAGTCTCAGTTCTCTTAATTAGGGAAATTGCTGAGACTTAACCTCCACGGTTGTGCGGCTCATGGTGATTGTAAAGTTAATCCCATCTCTTGAACAACAGAGCCTTCTGTATGATGATGTATGAAGAAGAATAAAGTCTGCTCTGCTGGCACTGGGTGCTGTCTCATTCTGTGGTCTCTGGCCTCGGGGGGAAGTGGCTGGGGTGGAGAGCGCCCCCCACACACATGAACCCAGCACCGAATTCTGTCCCACTTGGTCTGTTCCTCAGAGTCCAATCCTCCAGGGTCGCTGAGCCTCCCTCCATGTGTGCCCGGTGGCAGCGGCCATGTGCTGTTCTGGTGAGGTTTTCCCTCTGGGTCAGTGCAGACACACTGTTCACTATCGTCCCGTTCAGAATTGTATTCCGCACTTAACCCTGGGCTGGGGTCAGGGATACGAAAATTCACACAGACCCTCCTCTGTCTTGCATCTCTAATTGCAGTGGGCTTCCTTACACTGCCCTCACCCATTGTTTGCTGAATAAATTTGTAAAAATGAAAACTCAGTGTCGTCCATGTGATTCTAGCTCATATTGTTAGGTGCTATCAAGCCAATACTACTCACAGTGACCCCTGTGACCAGTGAATCTGACCCTATCTTGAGTCATCCTGACCTGGCGTAACTGAGTCAGTCCCCTGTTACAGCCACTGTCAGCCCAACTCGTTGGGGGTCTTCCTCCTCTCCATCTTTCCCACCATGATGTGTTTTTCACTGACAGGTCTCTCCTGACAACATGCCTGAAGTGTATGTGACAAGCATTCACTGCCCTTGCCTCTACGGAGCACCCTAGTTGCACTTTTTCTAAGACAGCGGTTGGTTCTTTTGGCAGTCCATGGAATATTATGTGCTGTCGAGTCACCTGCGACTCGTAGCGACCCTATGTCCAGCAGCTCTGAAGCCTGCCTTATCCTGAGCCAGTCTCACTGATTCTGACATACCCAACTCCATTGCCCCAGTAACTGTATCAGTCCATCTCATTTGGGGTCTTCCTCTCCTGAGCTGTCCCTCTACCTTTCCGAGCATGATGTCCTCCAAGGACCAGTCCCTTCTGGATACCTGCCAAAGTATGTGAGACGGAGCTTCAAAATCCTAGCCTCCAAGAAGAAACCTGGTTTCACCCTCTCCAAGACAGACCTATTTGTTTTCTTGGCGGTCCAGGGTATGTTCAAGACTCTTCTGCACCACAACTCAAAAAAGTCTTCTGTAATCCTTAGTCATTGTCCAGCTCTCTGAAGCATAGCAGTAATTGTGAAGACCATGGCTTGGGTTAGGCACACCTTAGTCTCTAGACTTACATTATTGCTTCGCAGTACTCTGGAGAGGCCCCTGACAGCACATTTCCCCAATACAATTAGTCTTGATTTTCTGACTACTGGTGCCAAGAGTGTTGACTATGGAACCGAGCAAGCTGTAACTGTTAACTTCAATCTCTTCTCCATCTATTATGGTGCTGCCAATTGACCCAGTGGTGAGAATCTTTGTCTTCTTGATGTTAAGTTTCAATCCATGTTAAAGACTACAGTCCCTGACCTTTTGCAGGAAGTGCTTCTGGTCTTCCTTAGTTTCAGCAAGCAAGGTTGTGCCATTTGCATAATGTAGGTTGTTGAGTCTTTCTCCAATCCTGATGCTATATTCCTCCTCATAAAACTAACCATGGGCTATTCAGTCAACACCACAACAGCACCACCAGTGAAAAGCATCAATTTGTCTTGTCATTCACTGTTTAGATGCCAAGGAAGCAATTGAAAATACCATGGTTTCAATCAGGCTACATGGCCAAGAAACTTGTCTGTAGGGTTCCCATTTGCAAGCCTCTACATCTTTCTCTGCAGAATACCTGCTGGGCTTAAACAGCCAGTCTTCTGGTTACTGAGTCCTTAATCATTGCTCTGGTGCGCTTGTATATGGTAGAGTGATGATGCATCCACATTCTGAAGGCTTGGGGTTCGGGGAGGTCAGCACCTGGGGCTTTCATGTGGGTGACTGTGGCTTACCTGCAGTTTGTTTCAGCAGATGCTTCCTTTTCTGTCTCTTCCGTCCACTGAACCGAATTTCTGGTAATCTTTCTGTCCTACAGAAACTCACCCTCAGGAAGACTTTCTCCTGGGAGTCAGAACTGTTGAGCGGCCACAGGAGGGCCAGGGTGCCACTGAAACCACCACCCCAGGTCAGCCCAGAGAGTTGGTCCCATGCAGCATGGGCATTGAGGCTCTGGGAGTCCAGCGGTTCCCAGGGGAAAGGGCCCGCACGTGTAACAGCTCCCCGTAAGCCCTTCACAGCTGAGGCACTGGACTGCTGAACAAAAGGTTTTAGTCCTCTCAGAGGAAAGGCTTGGCAATCTGTTGTGTGCAGTTGAGTAGAAATGGACTCATAGCTGACCCTCCAAGTGGAGTTTTTCAGAGGCAGTAAATCACATGGGAGGAGATTGCCCATCCAGCCTCCTATCCAGCCTCCCATACAGATGCTAATGGATTTGAACTGTGGGCTTTGGTGATTGCAGCACAGCTGCCAGCGCTCCCTACTTAGGAAAATTAGCTTAAAACTCCCTCGCAAGCACAAGCTGTCTGATGCACATGGGGATGTGAAGAATTGGGGTCAACTTGATGGCAATTCATTTATAAGCATTGATTGACTGGATTTCACCTGTCTCACTTCTTGTTCTGTGAACAGGCCACTAACCAGAGAGGGACATAAGAAAACTGGCAAGAAATCCCCCTGACATGTTCACAAGGTCTTCTCACAGTTGTGCAGATCCGGGAGGGTAAATTCATGTTGTCTGTCCTTGAATCCCTCCACTTAGCAGCCAGCCCGGCTCATGGGGTGTCTTTTCTTCTCCCCAACACCACTGAGGACAGCAGTGGCCCATGCCCTCGGGCTTAGTGCATGCTATGCCCCTCACTTTACACGTACTCTCTTAGGAGAGGTGGCTCTGGGGTTACTCCATCTCCAGATGGGATTGTAGGCATAAGGGCGAGCCTGAACATAGGTGGATGGCAAGGAGGTGTGGGATTGGTGACCAGAGCTACAGAGGTTTTCAGTCTGTTATTCACCTGAACAACCGTTGAGCACCTCCTCAAGAGGTGATGCCCCCTCAGGTGTTCTCAGCCCTGGGGAGAGTGAATCAGGTCAGATTTGGTCACCTCTGACAGCGAGGGATAGTGAGGGACAGCTGGGGAGTGGTCAGCTGTGTCATGTCAGGAAGACAATTAGAAACCAGAGTCAGACGGAAAGCAGACAGCAGTGTGTGAGTCTAGTCCACCAGCCAGAGCTGGCAGTGAAGTGAAGGGCGGGCGACTCAGGGAAGCTGGGGAAGTACTCATAGGCATACCAGACCTCAGCCACCCAGGGCCCCGGCCAAACGATGAGCATGTATAGTCTCTGACCTGGGGGACTAGACTCAGCAGAGGCAGGTGGGGACCAGTCACAGGGAGGGATAGCGATGGCCTGGCCTGGGGGCGGTGGGGCAGGAGGTGCAGGACGCTGGCGTGTTCGGTTGGCAAAGCCCTTCAGATGGATTGACACCTGCACATAGGTGGGAGAGGGGCAGCCTCCAGAGCGTGGCCCAGCCTGGCTGGGGGATGCCGGTCAACAGGGCTGGGGAGATTCTAGGAGGAGCAGTGGGAGGGTGGGAAGGAGGGGCATATTAGCTGCAGTTACACCATAATGGCTTGGTGGAATGAGTGTTGGATAGACGAATCCAGCATCCCACGAGAAGAGTAGGCTTGGGGAGGGAAACTGGGAGTTTTGGGTGAAGGGATGGGGTCTTCAAGGGTGTGCCCTGATGCACAGCACTCGGGAGGGTACAAGGACGTGCAAGCACCCTGGAAGCCAGATGCAGAGAGCTGCCCACAGGCGGAGGCAGAAGAGTGTCGTTGCCCTGTTTGTAGTTGATCCCCCCTTCCTCCCCTAGACTGTGACCCTTGGAAGTGGAATTGGGGTGTAGAGATGGCGCCGACCTCCAACTCTGGAGGCTCTCAGGCTGTGGTGTGCTCCCACCTCCCACCACCAGAGGGCAGGGTAGGGTGGGCTTTAACTGGTTAACCAAGGTGTTGGCGGCCATGAGTGAGTGGGGGCCCAGGGGTGGGTGAGGACATCTTCTCTGCTCCCCGAATGAATTACCTCTTGCCTTCGCCTTGTTTTCCTCACCTCCCTCTTCAGACACCCTTTCCCTTCTCTTCCTTCTCTCTCCTTGCAGCACCTCCCTACCCTTCCCTTCTCCCCCCACACTGACCACCTGGAAGGTGTGCCTCTCTGTCCCCTCTTTTCTGCTCTGTCTGCCTTCTCCAGCCTGTGTCTGAGGCCGCTGCACCTCCCACCCTGGCCCTGGCTGGTGTGAGCCAATACCTCAGGCCTGCCCTCTGCAGAAGGAATCACCATGCATAAGAGCACTCCCCCCAGAAACCAGCCTGGTCACCCCCTTCTCCCTGGATTCCTCCTCTGCATGGCCTTGCTTCTCTGGTCATCACCCAAGTCTCTGTGGTCACCACTCTTGCGATGCTTCCTGATGTCCCAACTCCTCCTACTCTGTCTGCTGGAAATGACCGCACGTGCTTCCTTGGCATTAGGGACAAATCTCACTGGAGCCTCTGATGTGGGTTTCTCCCGCTGTATTCCTGTTAGCCCTGCAGCCTTGGTGCCTCTCCACCGAGGGCCCCTCCCTTGAGTGTCTCATTGAGAACTCATAGATATAACCATGTTCTGTGTATGTATCAATGAGTCTTCATTCCCTTTCTTCATGGGGCTGATAGCTTCAAGAGGAGCTGTCCTCACCCCGTGTTCTCCTGGGTCCAGACCCAAGGAGGTGGACACTCATATGCTGGCCCAAGGACCTCCAGGAGGTGCCAGGGATCCCTGAGGCTTAGGAAAGTGGAGTCTGCACACTGCCTGTCCTCAGCCTAGTGCCGTGGCTTCCTGCTCCCTTCTGACAAATCTTTCTTAGATTCTTGGTGCCTGTTCAGGCTTCACTGGCCCAATTCCAGCCTCACGCCCTTCCAGGATCCAGCCTCAGCCTTTGCCCAGCAGGAATGACGTGCCATGTTCCTTCCCCTGCATTTCCCAGGACTGGCCCATCTTCTGGAAGCTCCCTGCTCGCCAGACCTGGCAGTGTTCCCCAGAGCTCTGGGCCTGGTGAGAAAGTGACTGGGCTGAGGGAGGGGCCTTAGGATCCATGTTCTTGGCAAGAAGCCACTAATGTGTCTACAACTAGATAGTATCTGGCTTGGTGGGAGGGGCTGGGAGGAGAAAGCAGAGCAGAGCCCTCACTTTGTTTCTTTATTTTTTGTCATTGAATCTGTTTTTATTTCTTCAAGATTTTATCTTTCTGGTTTTTTTTGTTAAATTAATTTTAATGAAAGTTTACAGCAACTTAGGGTTTCCAGTCATTCATTGTTGCACTTTTCTCCCTGCCCAGCCCCTCCCCCCAAGTAAATTTTCTCCTTGATGAGTAAAAGAAAAACTCTTTCATTGCTATGCAATCCCTCTTCCCAAGCCCACTACACTGTAAAGCCTTCAAGATTCCTGTTATGACAATAATACCTAATCATATATCCCTTTTAAACAGTTCTCTGCCTCATCTGTTGCAATGAAGTATACATCATTCCTCCCCTTCTTCTCTGTCTTCCCTCAACCCCATTGTCAATCCTATTTTACAATAGTGACCCTATGCAATATTTGTCCTTTTGTGACTTGAGATATTTCAGTCAGCATAATGTCCTGTAGGGTCATCCACTTAGCATAGTATTTAATGAGTTCCTTGTTTTTTAGTGCTGCATAGTGTTCCATTGTGTGACTATAGCAGAGCTTCTCTATCCATTCATTTCTTGATGGACTCCTGGGTTGTTTTCACCTCTTTGCTATTGCAGACAAAGCTGCAATAACATGGGTATGCATATATCTGCTTGGGTGGTGGTTATTCCACTTCTGGGAATTTACCATAAAGAGCCCCCACTTTCTTTTTTTTGTTGTTTTGTTTTGTTTGTTTTGTGTGTTTTTTTTAAATGTATGTACCATCAAATTGGATCTGACTGGTTCAGGAGGCGATTGTTCCTCCTTCTTCAGCAGAGCATCTGGTGGATTTGAACTGTGCACCTCTGGGACTGTGAGCCCCCACTTTCTAAGGCAAACCCTGGTAGTCATACTCTCCTGGGTTGCTTCCCTGGTCACCACCGAGTTTGGTCCGGGTGGGCTGCCTGCCCCAGTGCTGCTTCAGCCCAGACCCCTGCCTGAGGAGGCATGGATTTGGCATCTGTGTGAGATACTATCATGCCATGGATCAAACACGGCCTCTTGCTTAGAATAGCTCAGAGGATAGCAAGTTTCCATCTTTAATGATGAATGGATTAGAGTTTTAGCAAAAGCTAAAGGAACCCAGGGGGCTTGTCATGGGGTGTCTGAGGGGTACTGGTTTATATTAACAAACAAGGGGTACTGGTTTATAGTAACAAAGGAGAGGAGTAAGAAGAAAATAGGGGCCTGGTTTCTTCTGAGACTCAGGGATGCACAGGCCATGTGGCAAACATCAGGGCCAGAGAGCTGAGACCTTTTCTTCAGAGGCCCCCAGGAACTAGTTTTATGATGTTCATCTCTGGAGTGCCCCAGGGTCCCCACTGACCATCCAGTCACAGAGCAATGGCAAGACCCTTAGGACAGTGGGTCCTCAGGTGAACATTTGTGAATGTGTTTACTGGCATCCCTGGGGTGAGGGTGGGAGGTGTATGGGCAAAAAGTTAATACTGTTAACTGGAAAGTAGAATTGAGTTTGCCCAGAGGTGCCTTGGAAGAGAGGTCTGGCAACAGACTGCAGAAAACCAGCTGTTGAAAGACCCAGCACGTGCAGTGCTGTACCGACACTCAGAGTGGGAGGAGGGGAAACCATGAGTTGGAGCTGACTCAGAACTGACTGGAGGTGTAGTTTATTTACTGTGTCACTGACCGAGTTGGTTTCTTAGATAAACACAACAGCCCAAAGAAAATGAAACACCTGACAGTCATTTGGAGATGCCAGCTCTGAGTGAGCTAGTACTTTGTGGTGAGACAGAGGGAGGGGCTCCGGGTGTGGGATTTGTGGCCCGAGATGGTCATCTAGCCACTTGTCCCATTACTAAGGCGATGGAACTGGGGAGCCCAGCACTGCTAAGTGACCCTACCCCCCACAGGCCTCTGGCGCTCAGCAGCGCTGCTCTCCAACCCTGGGCCCTGGAGGGGAGAGCTGCTCAGAGTGTGAGGTGCACAAGCAGGGATCCGTCACACTCGGCCACAGGAGCCAGCCGAGGTGAGGCCTGAGGCTTGGGGCTGGACCTCAGTTTCCTGCTTTTCACTTTGGGATGTGGTCACTGGCCCCAGCAGCGGGTTAGTGGCCCTGTGCCCCTCTCACCTCAGTGTTGGGGGGACCCTCCCCACTCTTCAGGGGTACATGAAGCAGTGTCTGAATCCTACTCACCATGGGACAGCCCCTCAGACACCTGTGCAAGGGAGACAGTCTCAGGATTGTTTTCTGAGCACCGCCCTGCCAGGCAGGCTTGAGTGAACACATGACAGAGTTAATAAAATGAGATTTATGGGATGTGGGAGGTGTTCAGGCATTTGGATGGGATGAGTCTGCGTGCATGAGACGTTCAGTGGGACTGAAAAGAGGCTTCTGGCCAGGACCCACCTGTATCCTGGGCCACTGCCCGAGACACCGCCCCATCATACACCCTTTCTTTCTCTTGGTCTCAGATCTTGACTCACATTGTTTCTAGAATCCTCCACCTCCAGCTGCCCCATGCACATCACTCACTTTTCTCTGTCCACTCCATACCAGCCACTGTACATATCTTATCAGACTTAATTGTCAAACAGGCAGCAAAGTGGGCCCAATGGTCTTATTTATGCGGGGGATTGGGGAGGTGTCCCTGAGAACTCCTGAGCAGAGGGTGGAGGTGAACTTCCTGGGGTCCATGAGGAATAGGAAACCAAGGTTCTCTCTGTACAACTCCACCCCCACTGTCATTTCTGGGCCTGCTCTGTGTGGGGACAGAAACTCAATCTCCCTTTGGTGGCTCCACCCTCAGGGTACCCCGACACTGGGCTGAAGGTCAGGACTGCCTCTGGCGATGTCTCACCTCTTATCTCAGTGGCTTGGGAGAACCCTTACTTGTAAAAGTGTCACATCTGTCTTAGTCATTGAGTGCTGCTTGAACACAAATATCACAAGTGGATAATGTATAACAAACAAATTTATTTTCTCACAGATTTAGGAGGCTAGAAGTTAGAATTCAGGGTGCTGACACTAGCGGAAGGCTTTCTCTGGCAGCTCCGGGGAAGGCCCTTATCTCCTTGAGCTTCTGTTCCTGGCTGATGTTCATGTGGTTTGACAGCCCTAGTCCTCCATCTCTACTCACTCATTTGCTTGTTTAATCTGTTATATATCAAAGAGATTGACTCATGATACACCCTCTATTAATCCTACCTCATTAACGTAACAAAGACAACCCATTTCTAAACAGAATTATAACCACAAGCACAGAGATGAGGATTCCCTGCCTAGGTCTTGAGGAGACAAAATTCAATCCATAGCAATCAATGTCCTTTTTTAGAATCTCGCCAAAATTCCCTCAGAGGCCTGGACAATGGAAGCCTGACCTCCTGTCTACCTGTGACTGAGAATGTGGGTGGTGGTGTCTCTGGACCATGGTGGGCATCTTGGCCTGGCCCGGTTTGGCACTCTTGTTCTGTAATGACTTCTGACTGTTTCCCATGTGAAGACGGCCCCTCCCACCAGCAAGGTCCCCCTAGGGCTCACTGAATGTGGCTTTAACTCTTCTAAAGAAAAGGACCTCCCCACTGGTGGCAGTGTTGTTGTTCTTAACTGCCATCGAGTTAAGCATGACTCTTAGCAACACTATGAACAAAAGACCTGAGACCTCTTCTATAACTATCACCATTTTTCTATGTTCATAGAGTTTCCAGAGGCATGAGGTTTAGGACATGGGTGCCATTCCTGCTTCCAAGCCTGAATCAATCTGGGAACTCCACTAAACACTGTTCATTATGGGTAATCATTATAGTATTTGACACACCAGTGGCACAGTGTTCAGTATCACAGCAAACCCTAGTTACTTCAGTACAGCAAATTGACAGACCAGTGCTGTACCACTTAGAAAAATGTTCATCTCAAGCACAATTAACACCAGGCTTGAGGTCCCTACCACCTTTTAAATACAGGCCTGCCCATCAGGTCCTGGTTGACCTTAAACCAAGAGCCTTCCAGTCCACAGCTCATTGTTAGCTAAATCTAGCAAATCCAATCAGCTCACACCCAGATGTGAATAGAAAAAATAATCCAAACAGTCAACACCTGACCCTCACCAGGAGAAGAGAAACCATCTTCCAGAATCCAACTGCTTCATACATGAACCTCCAAACTGGAGACTTAGTAGGTCTCAAATAGTTTGAAGTGAGTGACCAGTGAATTTGTGGACTTGCCTTCAAATCTAACAATCAGGTCATGAAGTATGTTTTCTTTTTATGTAAATATATAGTTAACAAAACTTTTGCCATTTCTGCATTTTCCACAGGACACTACGTGCACATTCTCAGCAGCAATACTAAGAACATGCACACTATCAGCGGTAACACTTGCTCAATATTTCATTGCTCTCGCAGAGGCCCAGGAGTCCTGGTGGTGCACTGGTTGCTAACTAAAACATTGGCAGTTCAAACCAGCAGTTGCTCCACTGTGACAGGCTGATGTGACAGGAGAAAGATGTGGCAGGCTGTTCCAGGCTGCTTCAACTTTGGAAACCCTGTGGGGAACTTCTACTCTGTCCTTGTAGGGTCACTGGGAATCCAAATTGATTCCACAGCTTTGGGTTGGCTTGGGTTTAACAGAAACTCAGCATCTGCTAAGTGTTGTGTCCTTTCCTCCTCCACATAGCGAACTAACAAACTTAAAGTTCTGTGTTGTTATTGTGTGCCATCATGTCTGAACTGATTCATAACTGACCCTCAGCAGGTTTTCAGAGACTGTAAATCACACGGGAGGAGACTGCCCCTCTTTCTCCCATAGAGCAACTGGTGGATTTGAACCGTGTGCCTTTGGGTTGGCAGTGCA
>NW_006399883.1:9475464-9506594 GCF_000299155.1 Elephantulus edwardii
CATCCATCCTGATGCTGCCAACTGGTCCAGTGGCGAGAATCTTTGTCTTCTTGAAAGGGCAACCATTTCATAATAAGTCACTCAATATTTAAAAGGCTCTTTTTAAATTTTTTTAAAATGTTCTTTTTAATCTTATGTTCATGCTTCCATGCACTTCCTGGTTTTGTCTAAGGTCAAAATAGCAGAAGTATGAAAATATTTCTCATTAAACTTCTCATGATGTTTCTGGTCTGACCAGAAGCAGGAAGTTCTATGAGACGTGTCTCCGGAAGCCCTTGTGTCAAGTATGTGCTCTGTGTGGGTGGTCTGTGTCCTGAGCCTGTACAGGGCTTGGAAAAGCAAACGACCCAGGTCAGAAAGACATTACAGCTACAGGCTAAACTCAAGCCTTCAACCAAGGGAGCTCCTTGTCTGACTCAAGAATGCCATCTTAAAAAAAAATTATTCTATATTGCTTTGCATACCAAATTCGTATATACACTGGGTTTTTTTGGTATTAATAACATTTTTCATTTAATTGTGATTTTTAAAAAGTTTAGATTTTTTAAAAGTTAGGTATTTCATTCATTCCTTGTTGCCCTTTTTCCTCCCTCCACCTCCTTTTCCCCAGTTCATTTTCTTTTTCTAAAAAATATTCATTAATTGTTGCACACTTTTCTGCCTCCCTTTCCCCCTACTGCTTCCCACCCCTGTCCTCTTTGCAGTGTACCTCTTATTCTCGACTGTTGTTTTAAAAATTTGTACACATGTGTTTCACACTTTTCTTCATTCACATTGTTTCATACAATCATTGCTATTCATTGTGTTTTATAAATTTAATCCCCATAACATTCTTGGGTTAAGGTGTGGTTTCAGGGAACTAGGAATTCATCTTTTAATATCTTTCTTTCAACTCAGTAAAGAAGGTGATAGAGGTTGACAACTAAACCACTAACCTATCTGCATTAACCAACACAGTCATGTCACAGCTTAGCTTGTAATTGTGCAGAATTCAGGAAGAAGTAAGGGCTGGACTTTTCTTCACATCACACGAGAGGAAAAGAATTCTGGGACCCTGTCATAGATTGTATGGTATCCCTCTCAAAATAAGGGCAGGCAGTAATAAAATGTGGAAGTTATATAATGATTTCCCATGATCTGATAAGACAAATTATTTTAGGAGATCAAGGGTGGAATATAATAACTCTTAATCCCATTTTAATCCCTCTAACAGTCTTAATCCATTGTAAAGGGAGTTTCCCCAGGTATAGCCTGTAAGACGTTTGTTTTATTTAGGAAAAATTAAAAAGGGAGGAAAGTCAGTCAAGAGCTGGAAGAGCTCAGAACTGCCAAGAAATAATCACCCAGAGTGGAGTGTGTCCTTTCAGACCTGGGCCCCTGCCCCAGGAAGCTCCTTGACACGGTGGGGGGGGAAGTGGGGGGGGCGGGGAGTCCAAGACACATGAAGGCCTCCCAGCTCCCAGGTATCCTGCAATGACAGATGCTGAAGGAAACAGAGTTCTTCCTTCAGAACCATCACAGAGAGGGACCTTCTCCTAGATGTGGCACCTCGATTTGGACTAGCTTTCTAAAATGTAAGAGAATACATTTGTTTCTTAAAGTTTGAAGTATTTCTGTTACAGCTCTCTCATTGCCATTGAATCCAAAGTGACTAATAGCTGAGCCTCTGTTGGGCTTCTGAGGTGGTAAATCACACAGAAGGAGATTGCCTGTCTTTGTCTTGAGGAACTGCTTGTGGATTTGAACGGCAAGAGGCACAGCCTTTGGGTTAGCAGAGCGACTCCCCAGGGATAACAACCCCCAGCGCCCTCCTGGTACAGCAGAACTAGGTAACAGACGAACCTGGGTTAGTGTCCCATGCAAGTTCCTGCCCATTGCAAGGTTCTTGGATGGGGTATAAGAATTTGTTGTATTCTTTCTTTTCTATTTATTGTGGCAAAATACCTATAACATAAATTTATCATTTAACCATTTGAAGGTGTACAGCTTAAGTACAAGTGGCTTCAAATTCTCTCATTATAATGTACAACTATCACTCCTACTCAGAACCCCCTTTGCATCCTAAACAGAAACCATGCATTCTTTAAGTAAGCAGCACTATCTATTACCTCCCAGGCCCTGGCAGCTTCTGGTCTATTCTTAGTGTCTGAGAACTTGCCCTCTTAAATATGTGTGGAGTTTGAGTCATAGAAAACCTTCTAACAGGATCTTCAATGAAACAAAAATGAGAGCAGAGTCCCCACCTGTTGCCCTGGGCAAAAGGTCAGAAGGAGCTCCTTGGGGAGAGGGCGAAGCATTGTCTGCTGACAGCAAGGGCTCGTTGTATGGAGTCCTTACCCCACCCCACCAGCTTTCTGGGCCCCTGCCGTGGTGGGCCTGTGGACTCCTGCTGGGTCTCGGGTACTCCTCTACTGTTGGAGAAGGCTCCTTCTTTCTGCATATGTCACCCATGGAGCTCACATTTCAAAACGTGGCTCCCCACAGGCTCTGGGGTCAACCACCTGGGACACCTGTTTGCTGAGAGGGCTGGAGGTGAGCAGTCATGAGGCTGTTCCACAGGAAGTCACCTAGACTACCAGAGGAACAGTTTAAGGGTTGGGAAAGGGTGCCTGCCATGGCAGGGGCAGGGGGGCAGGGGAGCACTGTCTGGAGGAATGGCTTTTGTGGACCCCAGTCACCAGGGGAGGCAATGAAAACTCTCACCACACAGTATCCCTTTCTCCTCTCCCACAGAGACACAGGATAAGAACGATTAGGAGGTTCCTGGCCAGTGTTTCTACAGCATGACCTCCGAGTGACAGTGGAGTGAGATGACAGAAATGCTGGGGCATTTTGGAGGGGCCACTGACCACCACTAGACATGTCATCTTGGGTCAAGGAGCTAATCCTTTAAAGGCACAGCTGTCCAGAGCTGAGCTTTGGCCAAGCAGACTCAAAGGAACTTGAAGAGGATGACTGTTCATTTCTGTCTCCTGGGGCAGGGCTCTTGTGCATATTGGAGCTCAGGATTTAGGGAAGTAGCAGGGGGTGAAGGGGTGTGTGATCAGGTCAGTACACACTGGGCTACCACCCTGTGGAGTGTGTGACGGTCACCTTCTCAGTTCAGGACGTGGAGGAAGGGGATCCATCATCTGAGCGTGCACGGCATGCGTGTAGCTGCTGGGAGGCAGCCAGGCAGCTCTGAAGCCTCACAGGGCAGGACCTGACCCCTGGCCCTGACATCCTGGCCCGTTCTCTTGGAAGGGCTGCTGGCAGCAGGAGTCCCAGAGCAGCCTGGACACAGCATGTGGTCGACTCTGAAAGGGCCAGTACAGGGACCCTGGTGCAGGGTTGTAGGCACAGCTCACACCCTTGGGGAAGGAAGCTGGGCTCAGAGCCAGACAGGGGATTTCAAGGGGGATTTCCAACCTAGGGACTGGCCTTTATTGCAGCGCCTCACCTCCCTGAAAGGCCAGTCACCTGAGGGAGGGAGGGTTAAAGATCTTCAGTTCACAGCGGAGAAGGAGCCTGGAAGCCAGGACCAGACAGAGATTTTGCAGCTTCTTACCTCCTCCCACCCCAGTGAGCTTGTTACAACCACACCACCTGAGAGCAAACACCAGAACTGTCCCAAACACCCAGACTTGTCTTTGTGGACTTGTGTCTTTGTAGGAGGAGATTGGCTGCCCCCTGTCTGGCCCGCAGCACACATCCTGGGCAGCACCCCTGTCCTGGGCAGCCCTGCCCTGTCTTAACTAGAAGTGGAAGACATACCCCCTTACTGCTGAGGCTGAGGACCCCTGCAGCTGGCACTGGGCCAAGCTCCCAGACCCCACTGCAGGAGTGATGGGGTTTTTGTGGAATGAGGGGAGTTGCCAGGATTGTGCTCCCTCAGCATGACAGTCTGTCTGCCAGTGGTGGGGATGCTGCTGCCTCAAGGGGAGTGGGGTCAGTGCCCCCAACTTAGAAAAACGCTTTCATTTACCCCAAGACCTATCTCCTAGGCCCAGTCACATTAATTAGGGGAGAGGAAGGAAAGGAGTGTTTTAGAGTCCTCCTCTGAAAGTCAAGTGTCACATTTTAAAATATCCATTTGTTTTTCTTATTGTCAAAAAACCGGGACTCTCAGTTGTGGAGTCAGAACTTACACATAGCTGAAGCTCCAGCAGGTTTTCAGAGACTACTGAATGGGAGGAGAAGAGACTCAATCACATGGGAGGAGAATGCCCATATTTCTCCCATGAAGAAGCTGGTGGATCTGAACTGCCTGCCTTTGGGTTAGCAGCGCAGCTCTTTACCACTAGGCTACAACAGTTCACCTTCTATCAGTGTAGATGAAGCACAATCAAAGTATTGAAAACTGAGAAAAGAAAAATGTTCCCGGAAGCCCTGGTGGTACAGTAGTTAAGTACTCCATTGGTAGTGGAAGGTCAGAGATTTGAATGTACCACCGACTTCACTGCAGAAAGATACAGCAGTTTCCTCCCACCAGGATGGTGCCCTCACCAATAGGGCTGCTCTGCTCTGTCCTATAGGGCCGTTAGGCCATCAGAAAACCAAAAGGAAGAAAGAACTTGGTATTTCTCAGTGAAATAACTGCAGGATAAATTCAAGTGTTGAGTTGCAATACTGAAGATTCTATGGCAAAATATTGAGTGATGAAGGAAACGTAAAAGAAGATGTAAACAAAGCAGAGTCACTGTATCAAAAAGAATTGGTCCACATGGACAAAGTTTTGGGAAGTGGCGTATGATCAAGAACCAATGACACTGAAGGAAGAAGTCCAAGCTGCACTGAAGACGTTGACCAAAAAATAAGGCTTCAGGAATTACTGGAAATCTGAGATATTTCAGCAAACAGATAGAACCCAGGATGTACTTACTTGTCTGTGCTAAGAAATTTGGAAGACAGCTAAGCTACCGAGTCAACTTACTGAAGAGATCTGTATCTGTTTCTGATTAAAAAAGAAAACATTATACAACAGAATGTGGAAATTACTGCACATTATGATTAGTATGACAAATAAAATCTTACTGAAAATGATGAAGAAATGCCTGGAGTGATACTTTGGCAAGGAACTGACAGAAATTCAAGCTAGATTCAGAAGTGATCTTGGCATGAGGGATATCATTACTGATGTCAGATGGATCTGAAAGCAAATACCAGAAAGCTACTTAGCTGTGTTTTATTGACTATGCAAATGTATTAGAATGTATGGGTAATTATAAATTATGGATAACATTGAGAAGAATGGGAACCCCAGAAAATGTCATTGTGCTCATGTAAAACATGAATGTATATATATAAAGAAGCTATTGATTGGCCCAACAGAACAAAGGAACACTACATGGTTTAAAATCAGGAGAGATGTGTTTCGAGTTTGTATTCTTTCTCTATATTTATCCAATATGCAACCAAAATACTGCTAAAGATCATTCAAAACCAGCTATAAAAGTGCATAGAGAACTTCCAGAATTTCAGGTTGGATTTATAAGAGGCTGTGGCACAAGGGATATCATTGTTGATGTCAAATGGATCCTGGCTGGAAGCAAAGAACAAGGAGAATGTCTATCTGTGATTTATTGACTATGAAAGATATTTGACTATATGGATCATAACAAATTATGGCGAATACTGAGAAGAAAGAGGATCCCAGGACACTCGATTATACTCACCTGAAACCTATATCTAGACCAGCAGGCTATCTATCATGTGTGCAGAGCAAGGGAACATGACATGGTTCATTATTTTTTCTCCAGATAAATTCAATCTCTATGCTGAGCAAATTATTCAAGAAGGTGGACACTTTGAAGAAAAATGTATCAGGATCAGAGGAAGACTCATCAATAACCTATGTTTTGCAGATGACACAATCTTGTTTACGGAAAGTGAGGAGGACTTGAAGAACTTGCTGTGGAAGATCAAGGACTACAACCTTCAATACGGATTGTATCTCAATGTCAAGAAAACAAAGCAAAATCTCACTATTGGACTGATAGACGTCATGGTAGAGAAAAAAAGGTCAAGACTGTCAATGACTTCCTCTTACTTGGATCCACAATCAATACACTTGGTACCAGCAGTACCTGGAAAGTCTGAAGTCGGGGGCCTCTCCAAATCACTGAGGAGTAATGATGCCAGTTTGAGGATTAAGGTGCTCCTAATTTAGGCAGTGGTCTTTTCAATCACTACTTACACATCTGCAAGGTGGACAAGGGATAAAAATGACAGAAGAATTGATGCTTTTGAGTTGTGGTGCTGGAGAAGAGTACTGAATATGGACAGCCAGATATGTTTTAGAGAAGGTGCAGGCAGAGTGCTTCTTGGAGGCAAAGATAACAAAGCTTCGTCTCACTTACTTTGGGCATGTTACTAGGAGAGACTATTCTTTGAGGAGGAACATTATGCTTGGAAAGATGGAGGTTTGGCAAATGGGTGGAAGACCCTCAACAAGATTAATTGCAGCAATGGGCTCAAGTGTGTTAGAGATGTGAGAATGGCACAGGATAGGTTCAGATCTGTTGTTCATAGGGTCATACTTGACTTAGCAGTACCTAACAACAACAATCCAACAATCCAGTATATATGCTGAGCAAGTGATCTGAAACTATGGCCTATATGAAGAAGAATGTGGCCTCAGGATTGGAATAGGACTCATCAACAGGATATGTTATATGGATGACACATTCTTGTTTGTAGAAAGTGAAGAGGACTTGAAGTGCATGCTTATGAAGCTCCGAGACCATACAGACTTCACAAGCGGACTGATAGACAATATCCTGATAAATGGGAAAAGATTGAAACTGTCAAGGCTTTCATTTTACTTGGGTCTACACAGTCAACATCTTTGGAAACACCAGTCAAGAAGTCAAATGATGAGATTGCATTGGGCAAGTCTGCTGTTCTTTCCTGCTAAAGAACAAAGATATCTATTTAAAAACTAAAGTTAGTCTGACCTAAATCATTGCCTCGTGTGAAGGTTGGGCAATAAGTAAGAAATATAAAAAAAAAATTGGTGCATTTTGAACTGTGGTGTTGGAAAGAGCATTGCATATCCCATGACTGTCAAAAGAATAAGTCTGTTGTGGGGGAAACACAGCCAGCATGCTCCTTTGAGGCAAGTGTGGCGGGACTTCATCTCACAGACTTTGGGCATGTTGTCAGGAGGGGCCACCAGTCCTTGGAAAAAGATACCATACTTGGGAAAGTAGATGGTTGGTGAAGACCTTCAAGTTGATGGGTTGCCACAATAACCGCATTGTTGGACGTAAGCACACAGAAATTGGGAGGGTGGAGCAGGCCAGGCAAGGGTTCATTCTGTGCTGCAGAGAGTCGCTGAGTCCGAATAGATTCTGGTGTTGAGTTGGTTTCCGGGGGTCTAATCCTTCCAATCGAAAAATAAGCACATGGAGCATGCGCAGTGTTTGTCTGTGTATGCAAACAACTGACATCGTTTTAATAACTCTGTGGGTAGTTAAAGTGCGGTCTGGTGATGCAGTCTGGAGGGAGTTGTGCTACCAACCCAATGGCAGCACACATCAGGAGGTTCGAATCCACTCTTAGCTCCTGGGGAGGAAGATGGACAATCTCTTCCCATGTAATTTCCAGCCTTTGAAAACCCGCTGGAGCATCAAGAATGAGTCAGTTCTGACAAGGCAGCAATTTGTTGCGTTAGTGGGTATTTAAGAAATTACAGTAATGCCCTACACCCTTTCTCTCACACATGTCTCAGCCCTGTCATTTCTGCCCTACAAACTTTCTCTTACATAAAACTCCTCTGTTGTTTTCATTGACATTTGGATCATTTGCAGCTTTTCTGGGGGAGGGAGGAAAAGATGTTTGGAAGAACATTTTGGCTTCTGAGTCATTTTCCTTAGGGCATTTTTTTGAAAGTGTCATTAAGAAATTGAAAGTTGTAAATACTTTTGCAGCCAGAAAGAACTGTGGAGTCTGCAGTACCCACCTTGTGAGCTGGCTTTCAGGGTGTAGGCCCTGTCTGGCCTGCCCGAGCAGTGATAGTGCTGTCCCTCTGCCCTGTCAATTTGGGTCTTGGAGCAAGTGTCCTGAAGGCTTTCCCTGGGGGTTTCCCAGAGCCCGCAGAGAAGAAGGAAACCCTGAGCAGGCCTCCCCGAGCGCGCCTAGCCAGGTGCCCTGCTCTGGATCCCCCTCCCTTCCACGCCAGCTGCTGCCTGGCCACCACCTAGAAAGAACATCTGCCCGAATCTGCTCGCCTTTGACGAATGCCCTCCTCTGCATTCTCTGGGACCATCAAAAAAGAGCAGACATAGCAGCACCTGGATGGGTGACCCAGCCATCATCAATGTGGTCTCAGTGAGGCAGGACACACTCCAGAAAGTCACCTTGGCTGCCGTCCCTTCCTGAGTCTCTGCCTCAGCACGTGGGGCCCTCCAGGCTCCAGCGGGACTGTTTAGTCCACTCCTCTGTGTCTGTCACACCCTGTGGTTGCCCTTGACTTTCCAAAGAGGGACTGAAGCACTCCTGGCTCTTCCATGGCCTTTCTCTGGGTTTCAGAAGGCTGTCTTGTGGCCCCAAATTGCTTCCTCTAGGAGACTTTTGCTTTTAAAAACTTTGCTCCTCAATTTCAGCCTCCTTAACAGGGAAGGAGTCAGTGGCCCCTGCTCTCAGCAGTGCTCCTCCCCCTGTGGTCCTCACTGCTCCTCCAACTTACCTCAGCTCCCACCTCTTACATTCTCCTCATGCTTGCACCCCTAGGGGACTCCATGACACTCTCCCCACTCATTCTTCACTTCCCTGGGCTGTCCCCACCACCTGCCCCCATTACCTCTGTGTTCTGGCACTAGACTGCCTGTTGTGAGTGACAGGATAACATCCATATGCATACAAGGAAGTCCAGTGAATAACACCATCATTCAAATATATGCACTGACAACCGGAGCCAAAGAGGAAGAAATAGAAGATTTCCACCAACTTTTGCAGTCAGAGATCGAGTTAACATGAAATCAAGATGCATTAATAATAATGCGTGACTGGAATGCAAAAGTTGGGAATTGAAAAGAAGGATCAGCAGTTGGAAAATGTGGACTTGGTGACAGAAATGAAGCTGGAGATAGAATGATAGAATTTTACACAATCAGCGACTTATTCATTGCAAATACATTTTATAAGAAACATAAGCACAGCCTATACACATGGATTGCACCTGATGGTATGCATAGGAATTGATTACATCTGTGGAAAGGACCACTGGAGAAGCTCAATATCAGCTGTGAAAACTAGGCCAGGAGCTGATTGTGGAACAGACTACCAACTACTTATATGCAAGTTCAAGCTGAGGTTGAGGAAAATTAAATCAAGTCCACAGGAACCAAAATTTGACCTTGACTCTATCTCATATAAATTTCAAAACCATCTCAGGAACAGGTTTGAGGCCTTAGACATTAATGAGCGAAGACTGGATGAGCTATGGGAGTATATCAAGAATATCATCCAGGAAGAATGCAAAAGGTCATTAAAAAGATAGAGGAAGAAGAAAAGACCAGGATGGATGTCAGAAGTCACTCTAAATATTACACTGGAACGCAGAGAAACCGAAGCAAAGAGAAGAAATCAAGATATTAAGGAGCTGGACAGAAGATTCCAGAGGGCAGTATGGGAAGATAAAGTATTATAATGAAATGTGTAAGGAGCTGGAGTCAGAAAATTAAAAGGGCTGAACTCTCTCAGCATATCTTAAGCTGAAGGAACTGAATAAAAAATTCAAGCCTTGAGTTGAATACTTAAGGATGCTTTGGGCAAAATATTAAGTGATCCAGGAAGCATTAAAAGAAGAAGGAAAGAGTATACAGAGTCACTGTACCAAAAGGAAATAGTGAACACAGAAGAATTTCATGAAACAATGTATGAGCAAGAGCCTGTGGTGAAGAAGAAGTTCAAGTTGTTCTGAAGGAATTGGCAAAAAACAAGGCCCCAGGAATTGATGGCCTACCAACTGACATATTTCAACAAACAGACACTGCCCTGGATGTGCTCACCAAGTTGTGCAAAGAAATTTGAAGGACAACCAGCTGGCCTACTGACTGGAAGAGATCTATATTTGTTCCCATTCCAAAGAAAGGTGATCCGATAGAGTATGGAAATTATCAGACAGTATCTTTGATATCACATGCAACCAAGATTCTACTGAAGGTTATCCAAAAACGACTGGACCAGCACATCATCAGAGAACTGCCAGAAGTGCAGGCTGGGTTTAGAAGAGGCTGTGGCACTAGGATATTAATAGCTAATGTCACATGGATATTGGCTGAGAGCAGAGAGTACCAGAGGAATGTCTATCTATTGACTATCATTGACTATCGAAGGCACTTGACTGTGTGGATCACAAAAAAACCTGTGACTGACTCTGAGAAGAATAGGAATCACAGAACACTTGATTGTGCTTATGAGAAACCTGTACTTGGACCAGGAAATAGTCGTCAAAATAGGGCAAGGAAACACTGCATGGTTCAAAATTGGGAAGACTATGCGTCAAGGATGTGTTCTATCTCCATATCTTTTCAATCTATATGCAGAACAGATTATCTGGGAGGCTGGGCTCTATGAGGAGAAGTATGGCATCAGGATTGGAGGAAGACTCATCAACAATCTGCGTTAAGCAGATGACACAACCCTGCTTGCTGAAACTGAGGAGGACCGGAAGCGCTTGCTGCAGAAGGTCAAGGACTGCAGCCTTCAATATGGATTGGAGCTCAATTTTAAGAAAACAAAGATTCTTACCACTGGGCCAAGTGGCAGCATCATAATAGATGGTGAAGAGATTGAGATTGTTGACAGCTTCAATTTGCTTGGCTCTACAATCAACTCTCCTGGTACCAGCAGTCAGGAAATTAAAAGATGGATTGCATTGGGAAAGTCTGCTGTTAAAGACCTCTCCAAGTACTGAAGAGCAACAATATCAGTCTGGAGACCAAGGTGCACCTGATACAGGCCATGGTCTTTGTCATTACTTTCTATGCTTCAGAGAGCTGGACAATGACTAGGGATGATGGAAGGAGAGTTGATGCCTTTGAACTGTGGTGCTGGAGAAGGGTATTGAATATACCATGGACCGCTAGGAGAACAAACAAGTTCATCCTGGAAAGGGTGAAGCCAGGCTGCTCCTTGGAGACAAGGATTATGAAGCTGTATCTGACATACTTTGGACATACTGCAAGGAGGGACCAATCCTTGAAGAGGGACATCATGCTTGGGAGGGTGGAGGGACAGCGCAGGAGAGGCAGACCCTCAATGGGATGGATTGATTCAATGACTGGGTAATGGGGGTAGGTGTGTTGGAGACAGTAAGATTGGCAAGTGATAGAGCAGGTTTTAAGGCTGTTGTACATAGGGCCGCTATGAGTTGCAGGCAACTCAATGGCACATAACAATAACAACATTGCAATTTCAGGTTCCTGGTGGTGCACTCTTCTCCTAAACTAATGCCACAAAAGAAAGGCTCTGTGGTCTGTTTCTGTCAAGATCAAAGTCGAGGATACTCTATGGGTAGTTCTACTCTGTAACGCTTGGGGTCAACATGAACTGAAATAGACTCAAAGGCAACTGGTTACTGGAATCTGATGAAATTAACAATGTCTGAAAAAAAAACAATGAGTGAATATGAATGGCATAGAAGACTCAATGCCTGTGAGTTGTGTTGTTGGAGAATTATACTGAATGTCCCATGGATTGCCAACAAAACAAATATGTTTTGGAGAAAAGATTGTGAAAGGACATTCCTTGGAAAGATACTTCATGGAAAGGTGGAGGGTCAGGGAAAGAAAGGAAGATTCTCAACAAGATGGATTGACATAGTGACTGAAAGAATGGAGTCAAGTATATCAGAGATGATGAAGATGAGGATAAGAATGGCGTAGGATTGGGCAAGGTTCAGACACATTGTCCAAAGGGTTGATAAGAGTTAGAACCAGGCAAGTCAGACACAGAATGAGGCTAGGAGGAAGAGTGTTAGGGTGAATACCAGTGGGATGGAATGAGATGAACTTCAATTTTTACAACCATATTGCTGCTAGGTGCTGTTGAGAAGAATATAACTTAACAGTAACCCTATGAATTTATTCTTGCAAATACCTTTTATATGAAACATAAACAGAGAATATACAAATAGATTTCACCTGATAGTATGCACAGGAATCAAATAGATTATATCTGTGGAAAGAATTGTTGGAGAAGTTCAATATCAGCTGTGAAAACCAGGCCAGGTGCTGATTGTGAAAGAGACCATCAATGCAAGTTCAAACAAAAGGTAAAGAAGGTTCAATCAAATCCACAGGAACCAAAACTTGACCTTGAATCTATCCCATATAAATTTAAAAACCATCTCAGGAACAGATTTGAGGCCTGGACACTAATGAATGAAGACCAGATGAGCTTTGGGAGGATATCAAGAATATTATTCATGATGAATGCAAAAGGTCATTACAAAGACAGAGGAGGAAGTAAAGAGAGATGGATGTCAGAAAAGACTCTGACTATTGCACTAGAGCACAGAGAAGCCAAAGCAAAAGAAAGAAAGGAGGAAGTAAAGGAGCTGAACAGAAGATTTAAAAGGCAGCGAAGAAAGACAAAACAAAGGATTATTATGAAATGTGCAAAGAACTGGAGTGAGAAAATCAAAAGGGCTTAACTTTCTCAGCATTTATTCCCCCCCTTTTAAAAATTAATTTTAATGGAAGTTTGCAGAGACTTTGGATTTCCATTCATTCATTGTTGCACTTTTCTCCCTGCCCAACTTCCCCTTCAGTTCACTCTTCTCTTTGAAAAGTAAAAGAAAAATTCTTTCATTGTTATACAATCCCTCCCCCCAAATCCACTCCTCTTTGGTCAGCATTTCTTAAGATGAAAGAACTGAAGAACAAATTCAAGCCTTGAGTTGCAATACTTAAAGACATTATGGACAAAATATTGAATGATCCAGAAAACATTAAAAGAAGATGGAAGGGGTATAAAAAGTCATTGTATCAAAAAACTTCCCCCCCCCAAAAAAAATACAAAACAACTGGCAGACACAAAATATTTCATGAAACAACATATGATCAAGAGGCAATGGTGATCAAGGAGGAAATTCAAGCTGCTCTGAAGGAACTGATGAAAAAGCAAAGCCCCAGGAATTGATGGCATACCAATTGCCACGTTTCATTAGATGCTGCCCAGGACATGCTCACCAAATTGAGTCAAGAAATAGAAAGGATAACTGGTCAACTTACTGGAAGAGATACATTTTTATCTTGACCCTCCCCCCCCAAAAAAAAGGTGGCCCAACAGAGTGTGGATTTATTGAAAAATATCACAAATATTAAATGCAAGCCAAATCCTGCTGAAGATAATAAAAAAATGGCCTGAACAGTATATTGACAGAGAATTACCAGAAATACAAGCCACATTTAGGAGAGGCTGTGGGACTAGAGACATTATCACCAAAGTAAGGTGGATCTCGGCCTGAAGCAATGCGTGCCAGAGGAATGTCCGTGTTTCATTGACGATGCAAAGGCATTTGACTGTGTAGATCACAACAAATTGTAGCTAACCTTGAGCAGGGAATTCCTGAACACCTGACTGTGCTCATGTGGAACCTCTGCTTGGACCAGGAAGCAGTCAGTGGTCAGAACAGAACAAGGACGAGTTGCCTGAGACAGATAGCGACCCTATAACAGCTCTGAAGCTTTCCTTGTCCTGAGCCAGTCTCAGTGACTCTGACACACTTATCTTCCTTGCCTCAGTTGCTGTATCAAACTATCCCATCTGAAGTCTTCCTCTCCTGTGCTGTCCCTCCACCCCTCCAAGCATGATGTCCCTCTCCAAGGACTGATTCCTCCTGGCCATGAGCCCAAAGTACGTGAGATGGAGCTTCAAAATCCTTGCCTCCAAGGAAAAACTTGGTTTCATCCTCTCCAAGACGGACTTGTTTATTTTCTTGGTGGTCCATGGTCAAGACTCTTCTTCAGCACCACAATTCAAAGCATTGATTCTTCTTCTGTCACTGGTAGTCATTGTCCAGCTCTCTGATGCATAGCAAATAATTACGAAGACTATGGCTGGTTTAGGTGCACCTTAGTATCTAGACTGACATTGTTGCTTCTCAGTACTCTGGAGAGGTCTCTGATAGCAGATTTTTCCAGTGCAATTTGTCTTTTGATTTCCTGACTTCAGGTGCCAAGAGTGTTGATTGTATACATTTCAAAATCAGGAAAGGAGTGTGTCAGGGATGCCTCCTGTCTCCATACCTTTCCAATCTGTATACAGAACAAATAATTTGGGAGGCTGGACATTATGAGGAGGAATGTGGCATCAGGATTGGAGGAAGACTCATCAACAACATGCATTATGCAGATGACACAACCTTGCTTGCTGAAACTGAAGAAGACCTGAAGCGCTTGCTGCAGAAGGCCAAAGACCATAGTCTTTATATGGATTGAAGTTCAACATCAAGAAGACAAAAATTCTCACCACTGGGGCAATTGGCAGTACTATGATAGATGGAGAAGAGAATGAGGTTGTTAACAATTTCCACTTGCACAGCTCTACCACCAACACTCTTTTAGGAAACCAAAAGACGAATTGTGTTGGAGAAGTCTGCTCTTCAGAGTGCTAAATAGTAATGATGTCAGTCTAGAGACTAAAGTGTGCCTGATCCAGGCTGTGGTCTTTGCAATTACTTGCTCTACATCAGAGGGCTGAACAATGACTAAAGGTAACAGAAGAAAAACAATGCCTTTGAGCTGTGGTGCTGGAGAAGAGTCTTACACATACTGTGGACTGCCAAGAGAATAAACAGGTATGTCTTGGAGAAGGTGAAACCAAGTTATCCTTGGAGGCAAGGATTTTGAAGCTCTTACATAGTTTGGGTACATGGCCGGGAGGGACAAGTCCTTGGAGAAGGACATCATGTGGATTAGAAGAAGATCCTGGATGAGATGGGCAATGGGGGGTGGATGTTTCACAGTCAGTGAGACTGGCTCAGGAAAGGGCAGGCTTCAGCTGTTGTGCGTAGGATGACTGAGTTGCAGGTGACTTGATGGCAAATAACATGAACAACATACCTGAACCCTGTCCTATCTGTTCCACCCTCATCATCTCTGACATACTCAAGCCCATTGCCACAATCCACCTGGTTGTAGATCTTCTCTTTCTCTGTCCTTCCACCTTTCCAAGCATGATGACCCTCTCCAAGGAATAGCCTCTCCTAGCAGCATGTCCAAAGTATGTGACACAAAGCTTCAAGGATGCTTGCTCCAAAGGGCACTCTGGCTGTGCATTCCCCAAGACAAAGCTGTTTGTTCTTTTGGCATTCTGTGGGATATTCAGTACTCTTCTGCAACACCACCACTCAAAGGCCGTGACCCCAAGACCAGAAGAACTAGACAATTCCAAGCTACCATCTGTGACTGATGGGGTTTGGATCATAGTAGAACATCCCTGATGGAGCGGAAGTAGTATGTGCAACAAAACTCGAAATAACACAAAAAAGATAAGGCTTACTGGTCTGGTAGACACTGATGGAACCTCTGGGGCTATCCCTATCGGCACTATCGGCGGTATCCCCACTCTTTAAGCCTGGAGTTGAAATCACCCCAGTGATTCAACTTCCAGCTAAATGATAGGCAGGTCTGTAAGACGATTGCAAGAGCCTGGGGCCCCCAGAAAGGGCAAATAAGGGGCCTGTATGTTTACTAAGCCACCATCAATGCTGCCCAGTACCCAGCCTATACAGCACAGAATGCAGTTCAGATCTGTGTACTCTAAGTAGGGTTTGTTTGCTGTTGTAGGCTTGCGGGTGCGTCCTAGTGGACTTTATAGATGATCAACAACATCAGGCAGGAATTCACTCCTAACAGCAATCAAACATACAAGATCAAAGGGCAGGATTTGCCCAGAGATAAAACTCAAAGACAGAAAGTGATAAGAAAGGACAGAAAGGGTAAACACAGTCAGGTGGTAGAAAGAGTGCTATCACAGTGTGGGGCCTGTAATCAATGGCAATGAACTGCAAATGAGTGGAAAATCAATTGTCTATGTAAACTCCCACTCAAATCACAATAAAATGAATTGTAAAAGAGCAGCAAAGCATGACATTTCCATGCTTGGAAGTCTCTCTGCTCTGAGCATAAACTTGTTGGGGTGATAGTGTGGAGGTGAGGAGACCAAATAAAGACTGTCCAGGCCCCTGGTCTGCAAGTTATTCTGAGGGCTGAGGAGAAGCCAGGGCCGCCAGGGCCACCAGGAAGGCTGGGTAAGGGTCCTCCACATCACTCCACCACCAATGGTGCTGCCCAGGACACACCCCACGCTGACCAGCGCCTGACTGAGGAATGCCATCGGGACATCAATCATGCTCATCCTAGGATATTGAATTTGCACCACATGCTGCATTTTCAACTACAAACCAAAAGCATTTTACTGATGTCTGAGGCGCACCCTGAAGCTTTCTGCAGTGTGCACACACCCCCCACCCCCCGTGCAGGTCCAGGTTTTCAGTGATCCTAGACAGGGGTGTCCCTGCTGACCACACGTTCCTTCTGAGGAGGAGATGTAACAGTGGCTTCAGACACAGCATGATCTCCTGATTCCTTGATTGCACTTGCCCAGCTCCTCCAGGGAAACAGCTAAGAAACAGAAGGATCAGACTGCATAGAGCACCTGCTATGGCACAGACATGAGGCTGCACCTGGAGAGTGGAAAGAAAGCTCCAGAACTTTCCAGAAATGGTAGCTCCAGGTTCCACAGTGCGTTCAGGAAGGCTAAGAGGGTGGAGAGCAGTGGGATTTTTGAGGGACTGTGTTTGTCTAGCAAATAACGATTTGTGCTGCCAATCCAAAGTCACAAGGTTCGTATCCCCCAGCTGCTCCACAGGAGAAAGATGGACAACCTCTTCCTGTGCAATTTACAGCCTCTGGAAGTCCACTGGAGGGTCAGCTATGAGTTGGCTGTGACTCTACAGCAGTGAGTTTTGAGAGGTGTGGCGCTTCCAGCACCAGCAGGCCACAGAGGAAGTTGTCTCTGCTGAGGTGCCTGGTGACAGAAACCACGAGAGCATGTGTCTCCTCACCCGTCCTTCCTCTTACACCCACCCACACAGTTGGGAGAGCCTCAGGCAGAGGTCAGCGGGGTTGGGATTTCTCACTAGATAGGACCCTGAATCCCAGGAGGAAGGAACCAGTTCAAAAACTAGAAGCCATGGTCCAGAAAAACGTGACGTTTCCTCAGATATTCTGTTGTGAAAAGTTTTGAATATACAAAAATGTTTAAACACTAGGAGCATGAACACCACCTCACTCTCCCTCGAGATTTCCACATCCACTTCCTTTCGGTGTCTACACAGCTGGTCCACCCACATCATTCACAGATCCTGTATCTGTGAACTCGCCTACTTATTCAGATTGATTTGTAACCTCAAATCAGTACTCATGACACTTTGGGGCTCATTCATAGAAATGTGGACATATACTCGGAATGAGCAGAAAGAAGCATTACTGCTGAGATTGGTTTTTGTACTGGCTAATTCGTGCTGGTGGTTTGGAGAAGGTAAGTTGTGTGGATGAGATGCGCTGTTTTGTTGAGTCGTCAGGTAGGGATAAGGGAACAGGCAGAGAAAGGCCATCCCCTCCCACAAATTCAAGCACACAAACATTCATAACACAAACCATACACAAGCATATATGTGCATATCCACGTGCCCCCAAGTGTTCCAGACAGAGCCAGTGAGGAAAGGAGTGAGGTTGGCTGCCACAGCGGAGGGCTGGGCAGGGCTGCCAGGAGAGGAGGACCTGGTGGTTTCCTGTAGATAGTTGGAATCCTGATGGGCCTGAGGAAGACCTGGTGGAGACGCTGGTGTCCTGGGATTCTTAGGCAGACTGCCACAGAGACAGACAGACAAGACTCTGGGACTTCAGTTTCACCTCTGGTTAGAACTGTGTTTCTGGGGATTATCAGAAGCAGGCAGCCTCTAACCTGTGTTACAAATTCTCCATGTGTAGTGCTCCCTGAGCCCTATCCCCAAACCCCTGCTCCCCCAGTGCTGGCTCTTCCACAGGGCAGGAACGCTGCAGTTGGTCACAGTGGCACCGGCAGTGGAACATCTATGTGGGGTGAGGACTCACAGCTCTGGCCCCTCCCAGCCACCTGCAGGTCCCCCCACCCCATGCCCTTACGCCCACAGCCACCCCAGCCCCTCACACTGGAGCCTCTAGCTGCTGCTCCAGGCCCCTTGTCCCTTCCTCCACCTTCTTCATTTGTCAGCCACCCCCCTCCCCATATCTGCTTGACCTTCACCCCAGCTCTGCCTCATCTTCCCAGGGACTTAAAAACAGGGCAAATACAACAGTCCAATCCAGATTGCTGGCCTTTGCTCCCACCTGCCTCTGCCCAGTAGCCCTGCCCCCCTGTCCTTAGTTGACTCTGAGTTTGTTCTCATCCAGGTCTCCAGGCTTCCTGCACCCAGGACTGCCCCATGACAGGCGGAAGTGTTTGAATGCTTTTACATCATACCAGCTGGGAGGCAGCAGCCTGGCCCATGGGGTTCAGGGTTCGGTCTCCACCCCTATGTAGTATTTACTCCTGGCCAGGGATGGTGGCAGCCTGGGGCCAACTTTTCCTCACTGGCTTGTGGTTTGGGACTTTCCTGGCTGGGCTCCTTGCCACAGACCCAACTCCTGGGGAAGCCCCGGTGCACAAGGGTGAAAGTGGAGTGCCATAGGTTAACAGGCTTCAGGGGTGCCAGCTGGCAGAACTAGGGGGACCCCGAAAGGGAAGAAGATGTTCTTCATTTATAGCAGGAAAGAGCCTCCTGGACCCTAAGTGTAATCCACGCTCCCTGGTCACACTTGAATGGGCCAATGGGCCCCGCCCAAGCCTGCCTTGACGGAGCCTCTCTGATCTCCCTCACTCCCCACCACTCTCACTCCCTCTGGCTAAGCAATTCTGCCCCAGGGCCCTTTGAAGGCTGCCTAGAAAGCTCATTTACACCCAAACTGGCTCTCTAGTCACATTTTCCGTGTTACCTGCAAAGTGGGGCTCCCCTCGGCCACCCCCTTTCTCTCTTACACACTGTCTGTTCTTACTGACCTTGTGCTGTCCTCTTCTCTCTTGCTGTCTCTGCACTAGAATTTCAGCTTCATGGGGCAGGACTTCGCCCTTCTGGGCCACGTCAAATCCCCTGAGTGCCCAGCACATTGGAGAACTTATGTGTTTGCTATGTAAGTCAAATGATAAACAATATTATAAAAAGCATAAAAAATAGTATAACTCACCACAACAAGATAAAGGTAAATAATCCAATTGAAAAATGGGCACAGGATATGAACAGATACTTCACCAAAGAAGACATTCAGATGGCGAACAAACACATGAAGAAATGTTCAAAATCCCTAGCTCTAAGAGAGATGCAAATCAAAACAACTATGAGATATCATCTCACCCCAGTCAGAATAGCAAAATTTAACAGAACAGCAAGCAACAAATGCTGGCGAGGTTGTGGAGAAACTGGAAGCCTTATTCACTGTTGGTGGGAGTGTAAAATGGTGCAACCACTGTGGAAGGCAGTATAGCGCTTTCTCAAAAAGTTGTAAATAGAGATACCATTTGACCCAGCAATCCCACTACTGGGAATATATCCCAAAGAGATCATCCAAGCAGATATATGCACACCCATGTTCATCGCGCCTTTGTACACAATAGAAAGGAGTTGGAAACAACCCAGGTGCCTATCAACAAATGAATGGATAGAGAAGTTGTGGTGTATTCACCCAATGGAATACTATGCTGCATTGAAAAACAAGGAACTCATGCAATATTATTCAAAATGGGTGAGCCTGGAGGACATTATGCTGAGTGAAATATCTCAGTTGCAAAAGGACAAATAATGCATGGTGCCACTGCTATAAAATGGGACTGATATGAGGGTTGTGGTAAGACTGAGAAAAACTGGATAAATTATGTATACTTCACTGAAACAGATGAGGGACTGAATAATTTAAAAGCGATGTATGATAGGGTATTATGGTTATCACAAGAGTCCACAATTAAGGTTGCATAGTGGAATGTACTTGGGGCAGTGGGAGGGGTGTGGGGGGATTGTGTACCAGGGAGGGAGTTTTTCTTTTACTTTTCAAAGAGAGAAGTGAACTGGGGTGGGCGGGGGAGGGATGGGCCGGTAGAGAAGTGCAGCAATGAATGAATGGAAATCCAAAATCTCTGTAAATGTTCATTAAAATTATTTTTAAAAATTTTAAAAAAGAAGATAGTATAACTTTGTTGGAGTTGGAGAGAGAGAGAGCAGAGACCCAAAAGAAAAGGACAAGCAGGGTTAAGAGAAGAAGGACAATGAGGACTGTGCGTTCTGGGCGGGCTGGAGCTGGGGCTGGTCTTCTGCAGCCCTGGGGATAAGCTGAGGTCCAGGGAGACATCTTCACTTACTTGTGGTCACCCAGCTGGCGGGAGGGGGTAGAGGGTGGGGATTCTCCTGCAGATGCTTCTGGCTCCTCTGGCTGCTCCCAGGAGACCTTTCTGTTGCTATGGCCCCTGGACTTCTCTACTACCTCCACACTGACCAGAAGCCCAAGAGACTCTTGGTGTTTTGGAACTTTTCTTCTACTCTCACTCCAAAGAATACCTGTTGCTAATGCCCACGCCTCACAGCATAACTTTTCCCAGGCCTTTGGCTGGATGATGGGAAGAGGTTCAGGCCTCTGCTCTGTGTGGTCTGAGACATTCCTGCTCAGACCCTTGGCAGGAAACGCTGTCACCCAGGAAGGGCCTCCAAGGGGAGCTTCAAAAGTAGTGTTGTGGTGCCCTCCCGTCATGGGGTATGGAGGGTGCCTGTCTGGGTTGGGGGGGAGCCTGTCCTTCCAGTCATTGGGCAGGTGCGTGCTGCCTCAGGTGCTGACTGAGCTATCATCCCCATTCTCCACTGCAGCCTTTCAGTGAGGCCCCAGCACCCCGAAGCCTCGAAGGCCGTGTAGCTATAGATGACCAGGTGGCGGCTCATTGCTGTCGAGTTAAAGTTGACTCCTAGCTGTCCTCTAGCGGGTTTTCAGAGGCTGTAAATTGCTTGGGAGGAGATTGCTCATTTTTCTCCCTCAGAGGAGCTGGTAGAATCTGAGCCACTTGCCTTTGGGTTGGCAGTTTATTCACTAGGCCACCAGAGCTCCCTAGGTGACAGCTGACAGGACCGGTTAGGACACTCAAAGGCCATTTGTTAGACCATAGGAAAGAGAAATCCCCCCTCCCCAACCGGTTCTAAAATAGAACTCCCTGAAACTCTTTGAGCCAAGAGGGGAGTTTATGGGGCTTTCCTGGGAAGAAGCATGAAAACTCGCCTGACTTTTGATTTCTTTCCATTGTAGGCTGTTCCCTTTTGCCTGTCCCTGCCAGGTCAGGCTGAGAGGAAGTGAGCTGTTCTCATGGACCCTCCTGGGCAGACTTGGGAGACTTCCTGCAAAGCACAGTTCTAGGTCAAGACAGCTCAGGAACCAGGGTGGGGATGAGGGTAGGAGGTGGGGGAGTGTGTGTGGAGGGAGGGCAGGGCACAGAGGGCAGCTGCATCACCAGCTCTGAGCCTCTGGGAGCTGCCTGCCCCAGGGTGGTGTCTCCTCAAGGTCAGGGTGCACATCCAGCAAGGTTTTGCTGCTGAGGTTGGAAGGCAGGCTGATTCTATGGTTGCATGCACAAAACTGGGCCTCACAGTGGAGGCTCCATCCAGGCTCCCATCTCTGGGGTCCTCTACTCCTCTGTGCCTCAGCTGGACGCAGCAGTAAGACCTGTGGCCTAGAACCGAGACCAGAAGCGAGAGGGATTTTGGTGCTGGGTGCTCAGTAGTCCCTGTTGGTCATCGAGGGCTACATTTCACTGCCACAGAATGTGCCCATCTGTAATCTTCAGATGGTGGGGTGCACAGCTCCTCATACCTTGGGTGTCATGAAGACAGAAAGGCAGGTTGACGTCAGACCAGCTCCCAGTGCACGTCGGGAAGGGGTGTCCCAGATCAGGGAGGTGTCTCTTGGGCTAAGTTTGGGCTCAGGCCCAGCAGAGGTGCCTGCTGCCCAGAGTAGGTCATGAACAGCCACTGGACCAGTCTTCCTGGAAGGATCAAGACAGAGCGTGTCACTCCTGGGGCAGCTCCTGGCTCGTTTTAAAAAGTCCACACAGACAAGATGACACTCCTTCAGACCTGCATGGTCTGCATGCTTCTCTCACCCTCACGTGCTCCTGGGTGACTCACATGACCTACTTGGGGGTGTGTGTGTCTTAACTGGTGCTCTCCTGCTGTGTCCTCCCCCCTACTGCAGTGCTCACACAGGGGGCTGTCTTGAGTTGCACCCAGCCAGTTCCCAGGGTTCGCCTAGCTGTGCCCTCTAACATTGGCTTGGACACAGTGAAAACTGACCTCTTGCTCCAGAGAGAAATCCAGGTGAGGTTCCTGAGGGCCTCTTGCCACATTTTCTATCAATTCATTAACTAGTCAATGTTGTTATGGCCTGTTGAGTTGCCTGTGACTCATAGCGATTCTATGTACAGCAGCTCTGAAGCCTGCCCTGTCCTGAGCCAGTCTCACTGACACCAACACATCTATCCCCACTGCCACAGTCACTGTATCAATCCATCTCATCTGGGGTATCCCTCTCCTGCACTGGCCCTCCACCCTTGCGAGCATGATGCCCTTCTCCAAGGATCAATACTTCCTGGCTATGTGACCTAAGTATGTGAGACAGAGCTTCAAAATCCTAGCCCCCATGGAGAAACTAGTCAAGTGATAAAAACATTAATGCACTTAGCTGCTAGCCATTTGGTTGGAGGAGGTTCAAGTCCACCAAAACAATTTTCAGTCTGAAGAATCACTTTCAAAAAAGTCCCCCCGTGAGAACCCGAGAGAGCACAGCTCTCCCTCACACACAAGGAGCCACCTGAGCTCAGCTGTTGCCTTGAAACTGGTTTGGCTGGTTGGCTGGTTCACTAACATTGAACTTATGGTCAACACAACTGTAATTCGTGCATGAACAGTTTACCAAACACATGCAACTTCTCCACAGCCTTCTCGTGAGGAGGGAACTCCAACTACGCTTGAGAGTGATTTTAAACAGCTGAAGCACCAACAGAAAGTACAGTGATATAAAAAACAGGACACTTGGAAGGATCCTTGCTTACAGTGTAAGACTTGAAACAAAAAAGCAGTGTGTCACCATATTCAATCTCAGCTGGGAACGTGTGTGTTGGGGAACTATAGTTGACTACACACGTATTGATTTTGGAGTCACAAATAATTTTGAGGAGTAGGCAAATTTGCAAACACAAACTGCGAGCAGTAGAGATCAATCCAAACTCAATAGCTATGTGTTTTTAACAGCTTTATTGAGATAGTACTCATAATCCCTGATTTATCACATATTTGAGTATATTCTCTATTGACTATGCCACCAGCCACCAGGTATATGTATGTGTCTGTCTGTCTGTCTATATCTGTGTGCTGCATATATACAATGAATCATATATAGGACCGTCTGAGTCTGTAGTGAGTTGTGCTAACCCAAATACCAAGCATCTCCTGCAGTTCAAATCAAACAGCAGCTTTGTGGGAGAGAGACTCTTTCTTTCCAGTGTGGTTTACAACCTTGGAAACCCAATAGAGGGTTGCTGTGAATCAGAATAGACTCAGTAGCAATGAGATTTTTTTATTACTATTAGTAAAATGTTGTTGTTGTTGTTAGAACTGTTGAGTTGAATCTGATTCATAGTGATTCTATGAATAACAGATCTGAACCCTCTCCTGTCCTGAGCCATCCTCACAATCTCTGACACATTTGCATATATTGCTACGTCACTGTGCCAACCTACCTGTTGAGGGTCTTCCCTTCTCTAATGTTTCATTGTTCAATTTGCTGATGTATTAAATCTGTAGGTCTATATGTAATGTTTCCAACCCTCAAAGACAAAGATAATATTTCTAAAGATACTGATAATACATGTCAATAATAATCAAAACAGGAGAGATATTTGACTCATGTCAGAATTTAGTCATTGGGACAGAATCTCATCATAAGTCAGAGACTACCTATAGGTGGACTTTCCCTCCCCTCACTTTTTTTTGTTTTGTTATGATTTGAGTGAAAGTTTACAAGGCATATTTTTTTTCAATCAATCATTCATGCACATTTTGTTATAGACATTTGTCTTTATATCCCAACCAGAGCAATAATTGTTGGCAAAAACCATAACACAGATGGGGGCATTGACACATCACTCTGATCACTTCACAAACTTCTCTCTCAGCTTAAGTCTGTCCCTAAGGTGCCAGCCTGTGCTGACAGCTCCGCTGGACAGGTCCAGTCCCCGGCCCTCCTTTCCCTGCAGCAAGCCTTCCCTCCCCATTTTCTCCACTACTTACTCTCACTAAGCAGGGAAACATTTCTCAAGCAAGTAATTAAAAATTTCGATACATCCGCTCATAGAGTTTTTGCTTCAATAATGTGAAAGTAATTATCAATTTACATTTTAAAAAAGCTTTTATTGATTTGCATACAGTGATTTATTTACATTCTGCTTCATTCAGGCACATTGTATTTTGTACTGCCTTTCATATGCATTGTTGTTTCATCCAATCATTTGCATACATTGTAATCAGTGTACATTTTATAGTATACATTTGTCTATGAAATCACAGCCCTGTAGTGCTCCTGGAAGTGCTGTTGCTCCTTAAAATGCTAACTGAAATGCAGTGGTCTGTATCCAGTCAGTGTGTCATAGAAGAAAGATTTGGCGACCCTCTTCTATAAAGACTACAGCTTGGCGGGGGGGAGCCCCTACCACAACAAGATAAAGGAAAACAACCCAACTGAAAAATGGGCACAGGATATGAACAGACACTTCACTAAAGAAGACATTCAGAGGGCGATATCTCTAGCTCTAAGAGAGATGCAAATCAAAACAACTATGAGATATCATCTCACCCCAGCCAGAATAGCAACATTTAACAGAAAGGCAAGCAACAAATGCTGGCGAGGTTGTGGAGAAACTGAAACCCTTATTTACTGTTGGTGGAACTGTAAAATGGTGCAATCGCTATTGAAGGCACTATGATGCTTTCTCAGAAAGTTGCAAATAGAAATACCATTTGACCCAGCAATTTCCACTACTGGGAATTTACCCTCAAGAAACCATAACTGCCACCCAAGCAGATATATGCACACCCATGTTTATTGAAGCTTTGTTCACAATAGCAAGGAGTTGGAAACATCCCAAGGGCACATCAACAAATGAATGGCTAGAGAAGCTGTGGTATATTCACACAGTGGAATACTATGCAGCACTGAAAACAAGGAACTCATGAAATATTATACACAATGGGTGACCCTGGAGGACATTATGCTGAGTGAAATATCTCAGTCACAAAAGGACAAATAGTGCCACTGTTGTAAAGTGGGACTGACATCGGAGTTGGGGGGAAACTAAGAGGGGATAAATAATGTCTACTGCATTGAAATAGATGAGGAAGAGAACTGTTTAGGACGAATATATGATTAGGTATTAGTGTCACGACAAGAGTCCAGAATGAAAACTGCATAGTGGAGTTTACTGTGGGGTAAGGAGGATTGTATAACAATGAAAGAATTTTATTTTATTTTTCAACAAGAAAAGCAAACTGGGGGATGGAGGGCAGGAAGAAAAGTGTGCAACAATGAATGAATGGAAATCCAAAGTCTCTGTAAACTTTCACGGAAATAAATAAAAAGAAAGAAAGAAAAAAAAAAACCCATGGGCAGTACTGCTGTCTCACATGGGTTCACTCTGAGTTGAAATTGACTCAACATCACAACAGCAACAATTTTTAGAAACAGAGAAAGCTGACATATGTTGTTGTTTGGTGGTTTGTTTTTTTAAATATGTCTTGCTAGTTGGAACCCTGGTGGCGCAGTGGCTGAGCACCTGGATGCTAACTGAAAGGTCAGCGGTCTGAATCCATCTGCTCTGTGGGAGAACAAAGTGGGAGGCTGCTTCCGTAAGGGCCTTGGAAAGCCTGCGGGGTAGTTCTCCTCTACTCTTGCAGGGTCGCTATGAGTCAGAATGGGCTAAAGGCCAGTGTGGTCGGCTCTTTGGTTTTGGTTTTGCTGTTAGTCATTGCTGAGTTGACTCTAGCTCGTCATGATCTTAAATACAATCATATGAAGCGTTGTTGCCTCTTGCACGGTCTTCAGGATCGCTGCGAGGTTCCGGTCCGCTGTGGTTACTGAGTCACTTCATCGCATTGAGGGTTTCTTTCATTTATGCTGACACCCTGCATGTTGTTCTTTTCAAGTGGTTGGTCTTTCCTGCGTCCAAAGTAAACGCGCTCAAGTTTCATCATCCTTGTTTCTGAGGCGTTGTCTGGTTATAAAAAGCCAGAATTTGTATGTTCTGATAAACATCACTGATGTTTGTATGTATATTTATGATAGAGGAGGGCCTGAGGGGTACAAATATTTAAGAGCCCGGCTACTCATCCAGAGATTGGAGGTTTGAATCCTCTTGAAAGTGCCCCAGAAGAAAGTCTGATCATCTACTTCCGAAAGTCAGAGCACTTGGAAACCCCATGGAGTACAATTATATCTTGCATTTGCATGACTGACATGAGTTACAATTCATTCTGTTGCCATACATCTGGGATCTTTTTTTAAAATTTTTGTATTTATTAGATTTTATTAATTTTAATCAACATTTACAGAGATTTTGGGTTTCCATTCATTCATTGTTGCACGGATCTTTTTTAATATGAAAAAAAATAGTATAAACACAATCTCATAGTCACTAGTCAGAGTGAACTCATAGCTGGCTCTAGTGGACTTTTTTTTGAGGTTGTAAACAGGAATGCAGTTTACATGTTTGTCTTGTGGAGCTGCTGGTGCATTTAAACCTCCAGAGAAGTATGGTCTTTGAGTTGGCAACATCACTCCCTACAGACTAGGCTACCAGAGCTCCTTTTATATAGCACAAACCCTAGTAGTTTTCAAAAATCTGATGCAGATTGAAAACTAAGGTTTAAAAAAATATATTAAAGTGTGTGTGTGTGTATGCTCAAACATTATTAAAAAATGATAGATTGGTTATGATGAAGTGGACTGTGATTAAAAAAGTGGGAGCTGGCCGGAAGTTCTCTGAGTGTCAGACGTTCTGAGGTAGGTGTGATCCCAGAGATATAACCTGAGAGACCCACCCTGGACCCTGCCCCTGAGCAACAAGCATAAGGGGTAGGAAGGGCTGTCCTGCTGCAGGGACAGAAGGGGCAGGAGTGAGGGGTGCCTGAGGCTCTTGAAGGTGGGTGGCCATCAGTCCACCTAGGGACATAGCAAACCCCTCTACATGCAGTAGGAGTGAGGGCTCTCAGGGTGAAAGCTGCTGAGACTCCAGGCGCTACTCACCAGACTGAAATGTGGACGATTATCTTTGTGAGCCATGTGGTGCCCATTAACAGAATTGTCCCACCAGACTGTGGCATCAGGCTATCAACAAATTAAACCAATCCCCTGAGTGTGCATACATCTAGGAAGTCTCCACAACTGTGCCATGATGTGCTTTATTAAATATATGTAGCTACACAGATGTGTGTGTGTGTGTGTGTGTGTATTCTGTTGTGTAACTAGTCAGAACTGACTCATCACTGACCCTCCAGCAGGTTTTCAGAGGCAGTAAATCACACAGGAGGAGACTACTGATCATTCTTCCACAGAGCAGCAGGTGGATTCAAATCATGGATCTTTTCATTTCATTGACAGTGCAGTTCATTACCACTCAGCCCCTCAATAGATAGATAGAGATAGGGATAGAGAAAGGGATAGTGATAGAGATAGAGATGTAGGTGTATACATGTATATATATGTACATATGGGTGTGTGTGTGTGTGTATATGTTGTTAAGTGCCATCAAGTTATAGATGACTCATAGCAGCCCTATGAATGAAAGACCTGAACACTTGTGTAACTTTCTATATATGTATTTGTTACTATGTGTGGTCAAGTTGGGTATAACTCATAATGATCCTGTGAACAACATATCTGAACCCTGTTCCATCCTGCACCATCCTCAACATCTCTGACACATTTTATTGCTGCGGTCTGTCACTCACTGTGTTGATCCATCTAGTTGAAGGTCTTCCTCTATTTCACTGACCTTCAAACTTTCTTAGCCTGATGTCCCTTTCCAAGGAAGAGTCCCTTCTAGCAACATGCCCAAAGTATGTGAGACGAAGCTTCACCATCCTTGCCTGTAAGGAGCACTCTGGCTCTAGGTGTGTGTGTGTGTGTGTGTGTGTGTGTGTGTGTGTGTGTGTGTAGAGAGAGAGAGTGTGTGTATATACTGTTGTTGCAGTTATGTACCATCAAGTCAGCTGCGACTCATAGTGACACTTTGCACAATAGCTCTGAACTCTGCCCTGTCCTGAACCAATCTCACTGTCTCAACACACCTAATACACCTCATCCTAGGAGTTCCTCTTCTGTGCTGTCCCTCCACCCTTAAAACCATGATGTCCTTCTCCATGGACTAGTCCCTCCTGGATATATGTCCAAAATATGTGAGATAAAGTTTCAAAATCCTTGTCTCTCAGGGACAACTTGATTTCACCCTGTCCAGGACAGACCTGTTTATTCTCTTGGCAGTCCATGATATGTTTAATACTCTTTGAGTGGTGGCCTAGCAGCAGGAAGCTGCACTGCAATCCCAAAGGTATGCAGGTCAAGGTTACCAGAAAGATGGGAAATCTCCTCCTAACAGCTTCCAAAAACCCACTGAAGGGTCACTATGGGTCAGTTCCAACTCTACAGTACACAACAACATTTTTTCCCCTAATTGTCCCCTGACTGAGGTCAGGAAGCTATACAAAATACAACTATTGATCTTATCTGGAGCAAAAGAGAGTACAAGACACCAAAGATTTAAAAAAGTAAAGCAGAACCAACCATATTTTCTAGCATAAGACCAGAAGAACTAGATGATGCCTTCTGCACAATCGTTCTGACATCAAAGAAAGTCCTGGATAGATTGGGGGGGGGGGATGTCAAACAAAATGCCTTTGAACTGTGGTGCTGAAGAAGAATGTTGAACATGTCATGGACGGCTAAGAGAACAAACAGATCTGTCCTAGGGAGGGTGAAAACAGGCTCCTCCTTGGAGGCAAGGATTCTGAGGCTCAGTCTCACATACTTTGGGTATGTTGCTAGGAGAGGGACATCATACTTGAAAGGGTAGAGGGACAGAGCAGGAAAGGAAGACCCCTGTGAGGTGGATTGACACAGTAATTGGGGAAATGGGGTTTGGTATGTTGGAAACAAATTGGCTTGGGGTAGAGCAGGGTTCAAGCTGTTGTACGTACGGTCACTATGAGTTGCAGGTGACGTGATGGCACTTAACAACAACAGCTGAACTCCCATAGAGGTTGGAAGAGCCCCAAGGTAAAATAATCCCTGTAACCTCCGGAGGTCCTCTTTCCGTCAGCTAGCAGGCTGGCTTATACAATAAAATAGTAACACCATGAGGAGCCGTGTCTCTTCACATCTGTCACCAACTCTAAGGGATCCACACTCAGTGTTACCCAAAAGCAAAGATGAAAAGGCATAGGAGGGCAGAAAAGCTAGATAAATGGAAGCAGAAACAAAGCAAACAAAACCCAAGGGAGATAAAGAGAAGGCTGACTGACACATTGTGAAAATTGTAACCAATGCCACAGAATAATTTGTACAAAATTTTTTAAACAGGAACCTAATTTGCTGTGTAAACTTTCACCTAAAACACAATACTGTGGTCAGTTGAGTCGGCTGTGATTCACAACGACCCATTTCTTAAAGCTGAAGGAACCGAAGAACAAATTCAAGCCTTGAGTTGCTATATTTAAGGATGCTTTGGGCAGAATAGTAAATTATCCACGAAGTATTAAAAGAAGATGGAAAGAGTATACAGAGTCATTGCACCAAAAGGAGTTGGTGGACACAGAAGAATTTAATGAAACAACATATGAGCAAGAGCCTGTGGTGATGAAGGAAGAAGTTCAAGCTGCTCTGAAAGAATTGGCAAAAAACAGGGCCCTAAGAATTGATGGCATACCGATTGACATATTTCAGCAAACAGATGCTGCCCTGGATGTGCTCAACCAAGTTGTGCCAAGAAATCTGGAGGGACAACCACCTGACCAACTGAATGGAAGAGATCTATATTTGTTACCATTTCAAAGAAAGGTGACCCAACAGAGTGTGGAAATAATCATTGATATCACATGCAAGCAAGATTCTGCTGAAAATGATCCAAAAATTACTAGAACAGCATATCAACAGAGAACAGAAGAGCAGACTGGGTTTAGAAGAGGCCGTGGTACTAGAGATATCGCTAATGTTAGATGGATCTTGTAAGAAAGCAAAGAGTACCAGAGGAATGTCTATCTGTGTTTCATTGACTAAGCAAAGGCATTTGACTGTGTAAATCACAACAAACTGTGGCTGACTCTGAGAAGAATGGGAATCCCAGAACACTTGATTATGTTTATGTGAAACCTATACTTGGACCAGAAAGCAGTTGTCAGAACAGAGCAAGGAACACTGCATGGTTCAAAATTGTGACGGGTGTACGACAGGAATGTGTCCTATCTTCCATACCTGTCAATCATATGGAGAGCATATCATCCGGGAGTCTGGGCTCTATGAAGAGAAATGGGACATCAGGATTGGATGACACAACCCTGCTTGCTGAAACTGAGAAAGACCTGAAGTGCTTGCTGCAGAAGATCAAGGACTGCAGCCTTCAATATGAATTGAAGCTCAACATCAAGAAAACAAAAATTCTCACCACCAGGTCGATTGGTAGCATCAGGACAGATGGTGAAGAGACTGAGATTGTTAACAGCTTCAGTTTGCCGGCGCTACAATCAACACTCTTGATTCCAGCAGGCAAGAAATTAAAAGACAAATTGCACTGGAAAAGTCTGCTGTCAGAGACCTTCCCAAAGTACTGAAGCGTAACGATGTCAGTCTGGAGACTGAGGTATGCTTGATCCAGGCCATAGTCTTTTCAATTACTTGCTATGCATCAGAAAGCTGGACAATGACTAGGGATGATAGAAGGAGAATTGATGCCTTTGAGCTGTGGTGCTGGAGAAGAGTATTGAATAT
>NW_006399883.1:9508239-9511545 GCF_000299155.1 Elephantulus edwardii
TGTTCCAGTCGTTTTTGGATAATTTTCAGTAAAATCTTGCTTGCATGTGAAATCAGTGAAATTGTTCTGTAGTTTCCACATTCGGTTGGGTCGCCTTTCTATGCATTGATAAATCCCATTACCTTATTTTATAGGATTTTTAGCAACCCAATAATAACCAAAACCAACAAATAAAATAAGTATTAATCATTCTCATTATTCCACTGTACATAGTTCCTGTTTTTATTCTTCTTAGGTCTGTGACTCCACTATGACATTTATTATTATCAACCTACTTCAAGGAAGGCATCATTGCAGGGAAGGGAGGAAGTGGGCAGTGGTGGCCACACACAGGGCAGCATTTAGCCCTCATGTGCTTCTCTGTACTTTCCAAATCTTCTCCAGTATTCATGGACTAATTCGCAATCACAGAATATTGTTTATTTTAACTGAAGTTAGAAGATGTGCATCCAAGTGATGCATATGTATGATCTGCTGTAATTTTAACACAACATATGTATTAGCATCACCATATACTTAGTGCCATGCTGAGCACAGCACACCCTGACCCCTGGAAATGCCGTGCAAGGAATTACTGCCCACTTTATAGATGTGGGGGTGATGCATGAACACTCAAGTGAGGATAGGTGGTCTCCTCCGGAAGCCTCTTAACAGCCTTACAAAGCATGTTTGCACCACCCACATTCGGTGAAGACCTGGAGGCTAAGACAATGAGCCAGTGCCCTGTCAGGTTCAAGCTCACAAACCCAGCCCCACAGAGGCTGATGTGTCAGAGCTGGTGCCAGTGGGCAACCCTGCCTGCAACAAGGGAGCGGAGGCTGGTGACTTGGGGAAGGGGAGGATGGGAGGACAGAAGGACAATTCCAGATCAAGATGTAATGAGAAGAGGAACACAGGCCTCCCTCTTCAGTTGAGTCTGGGAGGGTGATGCAGAGGGCCACTAGGTCACTCGGCATCAGGTTCCCCAGCATTTCACATTTTGGGGTCTGGGAAGTGTATGTATGATTCAGAGGGCGGCTCTGTGCTCCCCAGAAACCATCATTTTCTGGACCCTGTTGTGAACTCTGGAAAGAAGCTGTAACAGCTATGAGGGCTGTGGGGTCAGTGTGGGGACAGATTGGGATCTACAGGCTTCTTGCTAGTTCTTTGACCATGAACTGGCTGTGTCACCCAGAGGTACTGCCTGAGGGCCTGTCAGTGTGCCCCTCCCGCCCCCGCCCCCTCCCCGCTGCCCCATCCAGTGGCAGGTCAGACACAATTATGAGGCTTGCACTGTGTCCCCACTGGGTTCATTTTCAATCCTAGAGAAATCTCAGAGCTGCAGGTGCCAGGGTGTATATTCTGGGGATGCCCCGTGGGGTTAGCTGCTGACCTCGGACTATCCAGATCAAGAGCAGGTGGGGTCTGCAGAAAGGCCAGGCTCACTTCCTCCAGGTGTTTGCCTGTGAGGGAGGTGGGATGAGAGGACAGAGTCACAGTGAACTGCCTCCTGAGGGCAAATCCCAAGCCACTGACCGTGTTTCACAGTGGAATTTCCCAGAGCAAAGAAAGTAGGGTAGGGCTGGCTTCTTGGAGGAAACGGCAGGATGGCCTGGGACTGTCCTTCCCCTCACCCTGGCTTAGGCCTCACAGAGGCCTCTTTCTGATGTGTCCTCAAATTACCAGCCCCACCCCCACTGGAAGCCTCCTCTCACATTTGAAGCTTCTTTATACGTTACCTCTTTGCCCTCACTTAACAAGTGGATGTTTGAGTGACTTTCCTGTCCTGAACTGGGAAGAAGGTAGTCTCATTCCAACCTAGGTTCTCTGTAGCATCTGCCCACCGATCTCCTCAGTCCCGGGGTCTGGAAGTGATCAAAAGCTGGGCCTGGGGCTTTCGACACATGTCCTGGGACCCTCCAAGCATGGGTTGTGGTCCCCCTCCCTGGGAGCCTGAGAGACAGGAGACATGGGTCTTGACATCCCATATTCTGACCATATCCGGCCACACGACTTCCTCAGCCCTTTCTCAGTCCTCATGTTGTTAGATGCCATTGAGTCAAGTATGACTCATAGTGACCCTATACCCAACAGACCTGAACCCTGCCCTATCCTGTCCCATTCTCATAATTTCAGACACATTTGATCCCATTGCTGCAGTCACTGTCAACCCATCTTGTTGAGGATTTTCCTCTCCTTCATTTCAAGGAAACCCTCCAGCTTTCCTCTCAGAGGTCTAGCCTCACCTAGCAACACGGCCGAAGTATGAGAGAAGAAATTTTGGTCGTCTTTGCCTCTAAGGAGTACTCTGGTTGCATTTTCCTCAAAACATATGTTTGTTCTGTCGGCAGTCCATGGGATTCTCACTACTCTTCTCCAGGACTGCAACTCAAAGGTATCAATTCTCCTTCTGGAATTCTTATTCATTGTCTGGCTCTCTGATGCATAGCAGGTGATTGAGAAGACCACATGTAGATCAAAAAGCTGTTGTCTGGATGGAGTAAGTGAACACTGCATGATTTAAAATCACGAAGGGTATATACATCAGCATCAGTTATATATCCTTTCTCCATACCTATTAAAATAGTATTTGCTTAGCAAGGAATTTGTGAAGCTGGGCTCTGTGACGTGGAATGCACTATCAGGATTAGAGGAAGGTTCATCAACAATTTGCATTACAAAGATGGTGCAACCATGCTCATGGAAAGTGAGGAGGGCTTGAAACAATTGCTGCAGAAGATCAGGAATTTACAGCCCCCTCCCAAACAATGAAGGTCCTCATCATAGGGTAAACAATCAACATCATGATAGAAGGGGAAAGAATTGAAGCTACCAATGATTTAGTTCTGCTTGTATCAACATTCAACACCCTTGGTACCATAGTCTCCATGTTGTTGTTGTTATGTGCCATCGAGTCGTTTGCAACTCATAGAGACCCTATGTACAAGAGCCCTAAATGCCATTCTATCCTGTGCCAACCTCACTCTCTAAAACACGTTCATTCCCACCACTCCACTCACAGAATCGATCCATCTCATCGAGGGTCTTCCTCTCCTGCGCCGTCACTCTCCCAAACATGATGTCCCTCTCCAAGGACCGGTCCCTCCTTGCAACATGCCCAAAGTATGTCAGATGAAGCTTCAGAATCTTTGACTCCAGGGAACATTCTGGCTTCACCCTCCCCAGGACAAACCTGTTTGTTCTCCTAGCACTCCATGGTATATTCAACACTTTTCTCCAGCACCACAACTCAAAGGCATCAATTCTCTTTCTATCATCCCTATTCACTGTCCAACTCTCTGATGCATAACACGTAATTGCAAAGAC
>NW_006399883.1:9519360-9526746 GCF_000299155.1 Elephantulus edwardii
AGCCATAGCTTGTTGTGATCCACACAGTCAAAAACCGTTTCATAGTCAATGAAGCACAGATAAGACATTCTTTTGGTATTCTCTGCTTTCTGCCAAGATCCATCTTACATTAGCTATAATATCCCTAGTACCACGACCTCTTCTAAATCCAGCCTGCACATCTGGCAATTCTCTGTTGACATATTGTTCGAAACGTTTTTGGATAATCTTCAACAGAATCTTGCTTGAATGTGATATCAGTGATATTGTTCAATAATTTACACAGTCTGGTGGATCACCTTTCTTTGAATGGGAACAAATATCGATCATTTCCGGTCAGTTGGCCAGCTGGCTGTCCTCCAGATTTCCTGGCACAACTTAGTGAGCACATCCAGGGCAGCATCTATTTGTTGAAATAAATCAATTGGTATGCTGTCAACTCCTGGAGCCTTGTTTTTTGCCAATTCCTTCAGAGCAATTTGCAATTCCTCCCTCATCACCATAGGTTCTTGCTCATAGGTTATTTAATGAAATTCCTCTGTGTCAGCCAATTCCTTCTGATACAGTGACTCTGTGTACTCCTTCCATCTTCCTTTTATACTTCCTGGATCATTCAACATTCTACCCAAACTATCTTTAAGTATTGCCACCCTTGGCTTGAATTTGTTTTTCAACTCCTTCAGCTTAAGAAATGCCCTTTTGAGTCTGGCCCTTTTGATTTTCTGACTCCAGCTCTCTGCACATTTTATTATAAAATCTTGCTTTGTCACCCTGAGCTGCCTTTTGAAATTTTCTATTCAGCTCTTTGATTTCTTCCTTTAGCTTTGGCTTCTTGACGCTCTAATGCAATACTCAGAGTCTCATCTGACATCAACTTGGTCTTTTCTTCTTCTTTAGCCTTTGTAATAATCTTTTGCATTCTTCATGGACGATTTTCTTGATATCCTCCTAGAGCTCATTTGGTCTATGCTCATTGGTGCTCAAGGCTTCAAACCTGTTCGTGGAGATGGTTTTGAAATTTGAGTGGGACAGACTTAAGGTCAAATTTTGGTTCCCGTGGACTTGACTTAATTTTCCTCAACTTCAGCTTGAATTTGCATATGAGTAGATGGTGGTCTGTCCCACAATCAGCACCTGGCCTAGTTTTCACTGTTGATATTGCGCTTCTCCAGTCTCCATACTCATCTTTAATTACCAAATTACCACATGTTTAGTGGTCTAGAACAAAAACTGGTGGGATTATAAAATGGTCCTGCAACAGTTTGAAAAACAGTTTGAAGGGTCTTCAAAAAGTTAACTATAGGGAGCTCTGGTGGCCAGTGGCAAGAAGCTGCACTGCAATCCCAGAGGAACATGGTTCAAATCTACCAGATGCTGTGCTGGAGAAGGAGGGACAATCTCCTCCAGTACCAGTCAGATCTGATTTGACGGTACACACATAAAATTTTAAAAAAAAAAGTTAACTGTAATAGTATCCTTGTTGTGTGCTGTTTAGTTAGAACCAATTCATAGCCGACCCTCGAATAGATTTTCAAAGGAATTAAATTTCACAGAAAAAGATCACATCTCTCTCCAATGGAGCATCTAGTGGGTTTGAACTGTGTGCCTTTTGTATGACAGTGCAGTTCCTTACCACTAAGCCACCATAGCTGCCTGGGCCACATAATTAGCCCGTGACCCAGCAATGCCAGCCCTTCTCACATATTTACTAAAATAGAATTGACAGAATGGACTCTAATAGATACATGTACCCCAATGCAGCAAAGTTTACAATAGCCAAAAGGTGGAAACAACCCAAAGGGCCATCAATAGATAAAATTTATACAATAGAATATTGTCATGAAAAAAATAGGGTCACAAAGAGGTGTGAAGTTCTGTACATGACACCATAGGGATGGTTGTTGAAGACCTTATAGTGAGTTAAAGAAGTCACTCCAAGAGGTCACAAATTGTGTTATTCTATTTGTCTGGAAAGTCCAGGATCAGGAAATCCATAGAGACAGAAAATAGACTAGCAGTTGCCAAGGGCTGTGCAGCACAGGAAGTTAATACTCAGTGAGCATGGAGTCTGCATGTGAGGTGATGCAGAAAACCCGGAACTGGACAGTGAGAGTGGTGGTACAGCAGTGTCAATGTACTTAGTGCATTGAATTAGAAGCTTAAAAATGCTTCACAGTGTTTGAAGCTGTCTGCTGCTTTCTTAACATTATAAGAAGATTTTGCTAAGTGTTAGGCTATTTCTATTGTGTCTGCATTGGTAGTTCTTGTCTTTATGATATTATTGATAAGTTTCCAGCTTAAGACGTTCAATCTATGGGGAGGGGCATTCTACTGGAAGTTATTTCTGGGCAAGTTTGCCTTTCCTAAAGTCCTTCAGGTTCTCTTTGGTCTGCGATGCAGCCCTGCAGGAACCTCCCCTTAATGAAGCCCCTTCTCCCACACTTTCTTTGTGGCAGAGTGGTGAGTGACCAGGCGCTCCACTTAAGCATCTCTCTCTCTCTAGCACCTCAACGTGCCAGTTGTGAAAGTGAGACTCTCCCCTACTTGTAGCTCCCTGTCCCAAACTCTATTGTTCTCTTTTGTCCCTGAGACAGTTCTGCAGCAATAGAGACCCCCAGATAGAGAAGCCTTTCTCCAGGGGAGTTTCAGGTTCTTCTCTCTACACCTGAAGGTGCTGGCTCTGGGAAAGAATGAAGACACATTTGAATGGCCAATAGACACATGAAGAAATGCTCAAAATCACTGGCAATGAGAGATGCAAATAAGAACCACAATGGGATACCAACTCATTCCACTAGCAGTGGCAAAGTTTAACAGGGCAGGAAGCAATAAATGTTGCAGAGGATGTGGAGAGATTGGAACACTCACACACTATTGGAAGGATTGTAAAATGGTCCACCCACTCTGGAAGGCAGTTTGGCTTTTCCTCAAAAAGCTGAAAATGGAAATTCCTTATGACTCAGCTATTCCACGCTAGGATTATACCTTAAGGAAATTAGAACTGAGATACAAATGGAGATTTATACATCAGTGTTCTTGGCAGCGTTATTCACCACTGCAGTAATATGGAAATAGCCTGAATGCCCAACCACAATCTAATGGATTGAGAAATTTTGGTACATTCACACAGTGGAACACTAAGCAGTACTCAGGAGCAATGATTTTGAAAAATACTACATAATTTTGGAGGGATTAGTTAAAGATTATGCTGAGTGAATTCATTTAGTCCCCTAAGGACAAATATTGCATAAGATCATTATTGTAAAATAGAAAGATAGCTAGTAAAACTTGTATGGAGGTCCAAGGGGGAAAGGGGAGGGGACAGAGGTGTGAGGATGGGGGGGGGGAATCGTAGAGTCACTCAATTTGGTGAGTGAAGGGAGGAGTAAAGGAAATGGGAAGGATCTGGCGAGGACCTGAAAAGATAGGATGATGGTGGACTTAATACAATGGTGATTAATTTTATAAAACAGTGTATAGGAAGGATTATATGAAACACAATGTATACAAATTTACATGCAAATGAATATAAAATAAAAATTAAAAAATGCTTCAAGTGGCACTTTTCACGTTATGTGTATATTGCCACATTTAAAAAAACCCAAGCCCAAATAACATAGAAATGAGAAAAGCCTAGCTCACTGTCCAGTAGTCAGAGATCTGTATGGCGTCTGACTGGCCAGAACCACTGTCCCCTCAAACTTTGTTCTCACCTAGGCCAGGGTCCTCTCTGGATGTACTCGGGTTGTGTTCTCAGAATGCAGCTCCTTGCACTTGTAGGTCTGAGGTCCCCACATTCCGGCTCGAGATCTTCACTGCTGTGGGTCACAGCAGGCAGCACGTGTGTCCTGGGAACATGTTAGAAATGCACTATCTCAGGCCCTGCTGGACCTGATGAGCAAGAACCTTTGCTTTAGCAATGACTTGTGAGCACCGTCACTTCTGGAGAGAGTGGACTCTGGGTCAACCTCACTTAGCAACTCAGGCAGAAAGGGGACGGTGGTGAGAAGTCAAATTCGAAAGGGCACACACTGTATGATTCTATTCATTTGACAAGTCACTCGGGGTGTGGCCTTGTATCTGTGGTGTCCATGCAGTATCTCACCAGCGCCCCTGGGCTGAGACTTTTTGGAATAGTGCTGAGGGGCATGTTCCCTCCAGGGACTGCTGGGTCACTCTGGGCTTCCTTTATCGAGCTGAGGACAGCATACGATGGACCTCAAAGGAAACCTGGTGACTCCCTGGTGGTCCTTGAGGAAGCCAGAGAAGGGCATTTGCCCTCTTCCTTCTTGCCAACCTTGTATTTCCTCCCTCACTGTTCTTGACTTTGTTGAGTAGGGTCTCTCTCAGGGACCTCTCTGTTCACCACTTAATTAGAATTCCTCCATAGGACTTTCCTGTAATATAATCTTGCTGTATAAGCATATTCCTGTTTGGGTTTTGGCTTTCCCCCCCCCCCCAACCATTCAGGTTCTGGCTTGCAAATGTTGATTGCCTTAGAGTAAAGCATGACTCATAGTGACCCTGTGAACAAAAGGCCTGAAGCCCCTCTACAAATATTGACATTTATCAAAGTTTATAGAGTTTCTGGAGGCATGTTATTGAGGAAGTGGATGCCACTCCTGCTTCCAAATAGTGAAACCAAATTCTGAGCAACTCTTATAGAGGTCCTCAGGGGCTCAGAATCTGCAGGAAGTCTGCTTCGGTGGAAGGAACAGTGGACTCTGACCAGAACTGGGGAGGCTCAGGCTCAGGGGGTGACAGCCACAGGCTGCAGCACTGCTCTGATTGTTCTGCTGCAGTGTCCCTGGATCTGGACCCAAAGGCCTCAGGGGCCTGTCCAATGACAATGCAGCTGGGTGCACAATAGGCTCCCCAGCGACTCTGTGAGATTTGGTGTGGTAATTCTCTCCTCTCCATCTCCTTTTCTCTCTGTGGTGGATATTGTAAAGTGTGGTCCTTTCCTTCACATCCCTTAGCTTTCCTCAAATGTGCCTTGTCTCTGTCATTCTGCAGTCTACAGCAGACACTGAGGTTTTGATCCTTTCTGACCAACACACAGTATGACAGAAACGTAGTTCAAAGCAGCCATGAGCCCATTCTGGAAACTACACATCCAAAACCCTTTCTCATCAAGGATGCTTATGTGTCTCAGCCTGGCCTAATGAATGGACGGGAGGATACAAGAGCCTCGGGTTCCTGTTGATATTGGACAACTTCTGTACCTCCCACCTGGAGTTCCCACTGCATGAAAAGAAAGAAACAACCCTCTCTAGCTTAAGGTGCTGTTTTCTGAGTCCCTATTTCTCAGAAGTAGGCACAATTTTAATGTGGCCACAGTGCATCCTGGGGAATCTGGCAGCTTGAACATCCATCTTTACAAACGTGAAGTGAGCTTGCATGGTATCCAGGCCGATCATCTGTTGAGTCACACACACAGAGGCCCTGAGGTGCAGACAGGAGCGGCGTTCCCTAGACTGCAGATGTCTGTGCTTGTCAAAAGCTTGCTGTCTGATTTGGAAGAAGTGTGGGCAGAGTTCTCCTTATGAACAAAGGATGGTGAGACATTGTCTCATGTACTTCAGGCAAGTTGTCAAGAGTGGCCTGTCCTGAGAGGACTTCATTCTTTTTTTTTTTAATTTTTTTATTTTATATTGGTTTCTTTACAAAGTTCCTGTATGTTGTGTTTCACACTATTCTTCATTCACATTTTGTTTCAGACAATCATTCCCATTCACCATGTTTTATAAAATTAATTACCATTGGACTATATGCCAATCATTACCCTGTCTGTTCAGGTCCCTGCTAGATCTTTCCCATTTCCTTTATCTCCTCCCTCAACCAACCAAATTGTGTGACCCTGTGATTTTGCCCCTACTCATCCTCACCCCTCTGCATCCCCCCTTTTCCCATAAGGTCCCCATACATGTTTTACTAGTTATGTTTATATTTTTATACTAATAATCTTATGCAGTATTTGTTCTTATGAGACTGAGTTAGTTCACTCCGCATAATGCTCTCCAGCCTCTCCCAAGTTACGTAGTATTTTTCGAAATCATTGCTCCTGAGTGCTGCATAGTATTCTGTGAATGGACGACAATTTCTCAATACATTCAGTTCTGGTTGGATATTTGGGCTGTCTCCATGTTCTTTCAGTGGTGAATAATGCTGCAATGAATATTGGTGTACAAATGTCTCTTTGTGTTTCAGTACTAATTTCCTTGAGGTATAATTCTAGTAATGGAATAGCTGGGTTATATGAAGTTTGTATTTCAGCTTTTTGAGGAAATGCAAAACTGCTTTAACATAGTGGTTGTATCATTTTACAATCCCACCAACAGTGTATAGGAGTTCCCAACTCTCCACATCCTCTCCAACTTAATTATTTGCTGTCCTGCTAAACTTTGTCACTGTTACTGAGGTGAGATGGTATCTCATTGTGATTTTTATTTGCATCTCTCTTATTGCCAGTGATTTTGAGTTGGTCTTCTGAATATCTCACTCTGTGAAAAGTCTTTCCATGTCTTAATATCCACTTTGCAATTGTGTGATCAGTCTTTTTCTTGTGGAGGCCCTGTAGGACTCTGTAAACTTCTGTTATGAGACCACTGTCTGAAATGGTACTATAAATGTTTATTTTGTCCCAGCCAGTAGGTTTTCTTTTCACCCTATTAGAAAACCTTTTTGATGTGCAGAGGGATCTAATATTTAGAAGAAGAAGGACATCATTCTTGCTAGAAGCTCATTGAAAATGAGATGGGCTGACACAGTCACTGCAACAACAGGTTCAAGTGCAGCAGAGATTGTGAGGCTGGTGCACAGCTGGGTTGTTTTGTTTATTATACACTGAGTTGCTGTAGACTAGAGTTCATTCTCCTATACTGAACAGCAACTTTGTGTTAAATCACTGAGCTGGTGTGGTTTGTTTTATAGCAGTCAGTAACTAAGACAACTTAATCACGGTAGAAGTTCAAGGTACAGGAAGTTACTTCTACCTTTTATTGGCATCGGCCTCTATTTTTATCTTCAAGGAGCTCCCAGGTCCTCCAGGACTGTGACCCACAGAAAGCTGGTCAAAGCTGCAGGCACCCTAACTTTGCACTGTTCTGGCCTCTATGGAGGTCTGTTGGATCCCATGTACTTGCTCACAAGAGCCAAAAGTACTTGATTTCAATGTAACGGGCAGACAAACACTGTGAGGACCTAGAAAAGGGACAATCAACTCGGGAAGAAGCAAAATAAAGACAATATGTATTGCAGTTAGCAAATAGGAACTATAACTGTTTAAAAGTGAAAGACGAAATCACCAGGGTAGCAGAGATTAGTGGGGATGGGTTGTTGTTGTTTGTTGTTATGTGCCGTCGAGTCGTTTTCGACTCATAGCGATCCTATGCACAACAGCTCTAA
>NW_006399883.1:9527306-9535207 GCF_000299155.1 Elephantulus edwardii
GCTGCCAATTGGTCCAGTGGTGAGAATCTTTGTCTTCTTGACATTGAGCCTCAGTCCATACTGAAGGCTGCAGTCCTTGACCCTTCGCAGCAAGTTCATGAGGTCCTCCTCAGTTTCAGCAAGGAGCGTTGTGTCATCTGCATAACAGTAGGGGATGGGAGGGGAAGAAATAGGCAAGGAGCAAGAAAGACTTGAAGAGACGAGATAAAAGTAACAGATCATTAGTAATTAGTGATAAAAATGACGTTTAAAAAGTTTGTATAAAACAAAATGTGTGGGTGCTGCTGACCTTCAGTGTGTCGACTCTAACACCATGGCGCCCTCCAGGAAGTTCTTCGTTGAGGGAAACTGGAAAATGAACGGGCGAAAGAAGGGTCTGGGAGAACTCATTCATGACCACTCTAAACGCGGCTAAGGTGCCGGCCGATACTGAGGTTGTCTGTGTACCTCCTACCACCTACATCGACTTTGCTCGGCAGAAGCTAGATGCCAAGATTGCTGTGGCTTCACAGAACTGCTACAAAGTAACTAATGGGGCCTTCACTGGGGAGATCAGCCCTGGCATGATCAAAGACTGTGGAGCCACTTGGGTAGTTCTGGGACACTCAGAAAGAAGGCATGTCTTTGGAGAGTCAGATGAGCTGATTAGACAAAAAGTAGCCATGCCCTGGCAGAAGGACTTGGAGTCATTGCCTGCATTGGAGAGAAGCTGGACGAGAGGGAGGCTGGCATCATTGAGAAGGTCGTTTTTGAGCAAACGAAGGTCATCGCAGATAACGTGACAGACTGGAGCGAGGTCGTCTTGGCTTATGAGCCAGTGTGGGCCATTGGTACCAGCAAGACTGCAACACCCTGGCAGGCCCAGGAAGTACATAAAAAGCTCCGGGGATGGCTCAAGTCCAATGTCTCTGACGCAGTGGCTCAAAGTACTCGTATCATTTATGGAGGTTCTGTGACAGGGGCCACCTGCAAGGAGCTGGCAAGCCAGCCTAATGTGGATGGCTTCCTGGTGGGTGGTGCGTCCCTGAAGCCTGAATTTGTGGACATTATCAATGCCAAGCAATAAGCTCCATTCATCTCTCCTACCCTCTTCCTGCTGAACCAGAGACCAGGCAGCCCAGAAGCCCAATAACTGCCCACCACCACCACCATCACGTGCTTCTGATTGTGTCACCTTCCCCCTCTCATGGCTGAGTACATACTGTACCTTCCTTTACCGTTTACACCTTTCCTGCAATGACTAGGATCAGGCCAATCACTTCTTCACTTACTACAATGGTTTGAATGAAACATGTCACCAAGGTGGCTTCTCATTGGCTGGGAGGTATGAGAGGCGGAGCTTGCCCCTTGGTCCCCTCACTCCCCAGTGAGAGGGCAGGAGAGAACATCCTCTGTTCTTGTCACATACACATGCCATGAGAAAACCCTGTCCTTCCCTCAGAGGCCAGGGGTGCTGCCCATGAGTCCAATGCCTGTGTGTATTGTGTGTGAGCTGCCCCGTGTGAGGGGGGAATAAATATCTGGCACTGAAACAACAACAACAACAACAAACCAAAAAAAATGTGCATGAATGAAATATATGCAATGTGTATGAATAATTGCATAAGTTAATGATAGCACAAATAAGTAATATTTTTTAAAAAGTATATAATTCTTCCCATCAGCACAGTGATGTCATCTTAAAACCAGCAATGAGTTGATTTATACTGTGATTGGAGGCACACCTAAAACTCATTTTCCTCCAGGAATGCTACTTTGGTTCCTGTATTGCAAATCCCTATGCATGTCTTAAATCTACCACCTGGGACCAGTCCAAGTAGGTGGCCTCTGTCCCATGACCCCAACAGAACCTGAGTGGATGAGGTTCAGTTGTGCTGGTCTTGGGAGCTGGGGGCCCTGCTTCCTGTTCTGTTTAGTCTGGGGAATCAGAGCACAAGCCAGCTGCTGTCTCTGTGATAAGAGATGGAGTTTGTGCAATAACATGAAGGGATAGTTTTGGAAAGTGATCTCCAAATTCAAGTGGAATGAGTAGACATATTAGAGCAGTGTCGGGCTTTCTGCAGTGGCATTTAGTGATGACAAAACCATCTCGGGACAATAGCAAGATGTAAAGACACTTGGATGCTACTGGGTTATAATTTTTCTGACAGGAAACGTTCTTTTTTGAAACATAAGTAAAAAATAAGTAAACTAATGGGTCTTTTACTAGGGCTTGGAGTCTGAGCTCCTTGCCTCAGTTTCCTCTTCCATACGACAAGGGCAGGACAGTGGCGGCACGTGAATGTGCGGATTCTGTGAGGTGGTATAAGGGTAGTGGTTAGGCCAGTGCCTCACTTGGAGGATGCCTCGGTGAATAGTAATGGGCTAAATGACCCTCCTTACCTCCTATGTTGGACCTCCTTTCACTGCCGACTACTTGCATTGTCACCTTCTTGTTGACCGAAGGAAAAGACAGAGAAGCAGACACACAGCAATGGGGTCAGGACAGAAAGCATGAAGTCAGAGGGCTGATAGCCGGGAGAACTGCAGCTCCTATGCTACACCTTTGTGGGTTTTTTTTTGTTTTTTGTTTTTGTAAGCAAAATCAATTTATTTGAAGGCATTTAAAAAGCAATCTTTCATCCTTGTACCATGCTCACTTGTAGTTTATTTAAAATGTTACTCAAGATGACAAAACTTGAGGTCAGGTGACATAAAAAGTTTGAAATGCTTCTAAAATATAAGATACATGAAATCTCCTATTTTAGGATATTATTTGATTCTTACATTTGGGAGATTAAGCAATTCATGAAATGAAAACTTAAAATTTCATAATTTTACACAGGAACACTGCTCTGCATCTTCTATATCAACAATTATTTTATGATTAACTTTGTTAATGAGATGGCAGTTTCATGCACTCTAAGATTTTATACTAGTTTTAGTATATAGTGTTTACTTGAGATCAAAGCAACAAACATGAAGCCTACCTACATGGAAAAGAATAAAAGAGAATTTCCCTTTTTAGATAATCAATTAAATTCATTTTAAGAGCAAAAAATGACTAGTGAATAAAGCCCTCAATTTCCAACGTTACTATCAATGAAAACATACATCTACGACTCAGGCCACAGGACTGCCTATCAGCCTTTCTTGTCGGAGAGCAATTAATCTCTTGAACCACTTTTCATCAGCCTCTGCTTTCTCGATAAATAAATTTGGGTGGGCCAGAGAATTGTCATCCTGGTACTTGATAGCCATAGGGAAGTTGCTAGGGTCGATTTCCTTCTCAGTACTGGGTGGGTCAGCACCTGCTGACACTGGTGCTGATGCTGCCACCGTGTTCTTCACACCACTTGGCTCTACTGACTTTCTGACTTCTTTACTTGATCTGAATGTCTGCTGAACAAAAGAATCACTTTCAATAGCTTCAATTTCTTTTATTCTTTTCACTTGTTCTACCAGGGTGCCTTGATCTTCCTCCTTTCTTCTTCTAGCTTCTTCCTCATTTCTCTCTTTGGCTTTCAATGCTTCATCCACTTTGGCAGCAGCTTCAAGAACCAGTTGTAGCCTAGCTTTGGCCTGTTCAGCTGGTGGCAGAAGTTCTAATGCAGTTTTGATGTTTCCAGATTCCCCGCGTCTGACGTGCGAGTCCTTGTCCTTCTCCCTCTCTCTTTTCTCCTTCTCTCTGGCTTTACGTCTTTCTCTTTCATGGGACCGACTACGGCTTCTCCTGTGACTGGACCTTTCACTGCTCCGACTGTGAGAACGTGGGCGAGGTCTTGACCTGGACCTTCGAGTTCTGCTTTTTGACCTAGACCGCTGCACTCTATAGGATTTCCCACGACCCCGACGCCGTGATCGACTTTGACTTCGTTTTCTTCTGGAGCCGTAAGAGGAGCTACTGCTTGATCGATGCCTGCATCTTCTGTCATAAGAATGTGAACTAAGCTGAAGATCTCTGGACCAAGACCTTGACCTTGACCTAGACTTCCTCCTGCCCTTCTTTTGGCTGTATGTTCTACTGTCTGAAGAGCTGCTTGAAGATGACCGTCTCCAGTATTTCTTCTTTCTCTTACTTCTGCTGTCTTTTTCAGTGTCTGAGGATTGGCGTCCCATTGCTGTGCTGAAAGCCTTGTTTCTCCCAATGAGGGCCCCGCCGGCGTCCTCCGCGCTTAATTCAGTTTAAGCGCAGCGCCTTCCTCACCTTTGTGGGTTTTTATTGAGAATTGGCAGGAAGATAAACAAAGGAAAATCACAAGGGATTAGTAAACAAAAACAGAGGATCTGGAGAACTCTTTTGTAACTAAGGCAGAGTTCTTCTCTGTTATTTACCTTATTCTCATCACAGGAGGGAAGGAGTCAGTAAATACAAACTAAGAATTATGTAGACCTTAAGAATTGCCTTAATGCCTAACCCTGTAAAGATTTAAGGATTACTTTAGTGCTACAGGGTGAATTCTAGCTTGTATTATGCTTCCCTCATCTCCTGATACAACATTTCATTTATTACTAATATTAAATTTGATATGGTCATCAAGGTGAGTATGATTTCTTCAAGATCCATTCTTGCTTGTGTTTTGTTCTCGTCATCCTTTATATATAATCAGACAAATATAACCAATTAAGCAAAATGAGTTCACAAAATTACTTCCAAAATTCTCTGTATGATCAGAAGGATTTAAGTTTGATATTCCTTGAGAGTCTGTTTTTGTTGTCATATAGCTTCATTCCTGGAGGGTCGATTTCTATTGTTATATTGCCACAGTCCTTTGTCAAAACCAGTTCTGATTGATCTGCTTTGTCAACATGTCCTTTGCCATTCCCTGTGACTCCTCCCTGAATCATTAGGAGAGGGGCTTCACATTCTCTTAGCTACTTCCTGCTAGAAGAGGACGTTGTAGGTCCCAGGGTGAAGATCTTCTCTCACTACTCTAATGGTCCCCTTTGGCAAGAGGAAACATGTAGACTATTGTGGCAATTGCTTTTGGAATTTAGATGCACTGTTATTGATTATGCATAGGAATACAAGTTCTTATAATTGGAGATGCATCATTTTAGTACGGAACTGTCACAGCCTAGAAGACACAAATTTAACTAGCAAATTAAAAGTACATGGGCCAATCCAAGATGGCGGCAGAGGCAGAGACAGCGTGGTGAGCTGTGGGAGCAGCGAACCACTTAAAGCAGGGCCGTTATGGCCTTCCACAGACTTCGGCTTATTGATAATTGAACACTTAAACAGTTGATGACTGGCCCTCAGTGAAGATCGATGCTCAACAACAGGAATTCAAGGATTCCCAAGGAGGAATGGGTGAGTCTCGTGGCTCCCAACCCCCTCCTGCAGAGCCTGCGCCATGCTGCACAGCCGCTACAGCTCCATGAGGCTTCCACAGCTGGAACCAATGGATTCCCTCACCCAGGATGGATGCTGGGCACCGGTCCTCCTCAAGACTGGTACAGTGAAGCCACCACACTGCCGCAAGGTGGACTTGTTTTGGAGAGAATTCTTGGAGCCAGGATGGCTGCAGTGGGGGAAGCAGGAGCCCTCCGGCCACCTGCACAAGAGGGGCCGCACTCACGCAGGCCACCCATGCCGGGGGGGGGGGCGCACTACCCGCTGGCCGCCTGCATAGGAGGTGGGGGATGGGATGCAATGCCCACCATCTGCAGGTTTGGGTTTCCTTGGACAGGCCAAAGAAGACAATTACCTATACAATGGATTGCTCAAAGTGACTGTGAGTCTGATGACCTTAACAGTGGCAGCATGCACAAGAGGACCAATATCCTAAATGCACCACATATTTTGTTCTGTTGAATGCTTCTGCCAAAAGATGGTTAGACCTGGGGGGAGTCTGTTTATATATAATAAAGGGAACCTGAGACCTACTTCAAAATATAGTTTGACCACTTTTGTGGGGGGGAAGTGGCAGTACTGGAATTGGAGACACTATCCCTGACGACAGAGTCCTCAGTCAGGCGAGGGGACCAGACTGGGGTAGGGGCAATTGGAGGGGGAGTATACCAGCCAGCTCCTGGGGGGTGTTGCCCTGCTCAGGATGGGCTGCCCTCAGCCCCCGGCTCGGGGCAAACTGTCGTGGCCCTCAGAATGACCTCCTCAGCCCCCAGATTGTACCATCTGACCCCTGGGTGGGGAAGGGGGGGGAAAAGAATGCCTAGGGTATCCAGAGAATGTTACCTAGGCCACCTTCTGCCACCCTTCCCCTCAGTAAACCTGAAAGCAACACCCTCAAAGCCCATCTATTTGCAACTCCCAAGTTTGTTCTCTCTAGGTTTGCTCCCTTTCCTATAGGTAACCTTAACACTGAGTTTTACTCCAGAATTGACCCTGAACCCAGAGCCAGTGACAAAAAGGAAATACAACTGACAGCTAAGGAAGCAAAGGAGGATGGAGCCTCTGTGTTCAACCAGCCATCCCCACTGGACCCACCTGGGAAAACACTTTGCAGTACAGAGTGGAGCAAATGATGGGAAAATATCTTCTAAAGAGGAAGAAGGCAAGCAGCTTTAACTCAAGACCACCAGTAAGGAGATAAAGCGTCCTCCCTTCCCCCCTTTACATCTATGCCCCTGTTCAGCATGAAGAAGCCAGAGAGTTGGCATCCAATTCCCAAATCAATAAGACAGTCGGCTTAATTACCATTGGAAAACGCTTGTCATTCCTCTGTAGCATCTAGTGCCCACTGGACCCTCATCATTTCCTTCACCTGCTCCCCTCACTGGCCAAGTTGTGCAGCTCTGCAACTGTATCCTGGCTCATCCTAACCCTTCTGCCCCTAACCCACAACTCCTTGTACCCCAATATGTTTTTCCCAATAAAAGAAAAAAAAATTGCATGGTAAAAAAAAAAGTACATGGGCCAAAAATTAAAAGCAATAATATCCCAACTAGTGGTTCTAACAGTGGCAGAAACCAAGTTACAGAGGGAAGATACTTCTTAAGCTAAAAGGCTTATGATTAGGAATGCCTAGGACAGAAGTCCAAAATACCTACTTAAGAGGTTTGCCATCAATTCCAACAACTAAGTAATAGTGGGAAGTGGACCTGAGAAGGCTCATAGGACCAAATAAGAGGCTCCTGTGTTCATGAGGAAATGAATAGACTTACAAGCAACGTTAATGCTCACCCACGGCTCTTCTGGGAGGACCTGAATTGTTGAAGTGTCCTCCTTTGTTCCCACCTGGGAGCTGGGACCTGTGAAAGCTGGGGCAGGTATACTGTGGGATGTGGTACCTGCGGCACCACTTGCTGAAGTAGAAGGTCTTGTATGGTCATATCTGCAACGAGCTCCATAGGCACACCAGCCCTTCTGATAGAACTTGCAGATGTTTGAGGGTTTGGTGTTTGCCAAGTCATGTGAGAACGGGCACTGGTTTCCTTCACGGCACACACCATGCATAAAATACCTGTAAGTGACCTGTTTGGTGCTCATGGTGGTAAGGCTGAAGAGCAATGGCCGCAAGGCTGCCACCCGCTGTTGCTGTCCCCAAAACTTTTTCTACTTCTACACTTGACTTCCAAGGGGTGAGGATTTCCTCGTGATACAGCCTTTAATTTTCCCGAAAGTTTCACTTACCAGGAGCGAATTCCCTTTCAGTTTCCTGGTGTCTGCAAGAGAGAGAGTGAGAAACTACTACCTCTTCAGGTCCCCGGTCCAGGCGCCAAAATGTCAACCGAAGGAAAAGACCGACGAGGACATGCAGGAACGCAGGTCAGGCCAGAAAGTATGAAGGCAGAGGCCTCACAACTGGGAGAACTGCAGCCTCTATGCTCCACCTTTCTGGGTTTTTATTGAGACTCGTCAGAAAGGAAAATGACGAGGGAGTGGTAAACAAAAGCAAAGGATCATGGGGAAATAAGGCGGAGTTTGTAAATAAGGCGGAGTTCTCTATTGTTTACCT
>NW_006399883.1:9540057-9540608 GCF_000299155.1 Elephantulus edwardii
CACTATGAGTCACAGGAGACTTGATGGCACATAACAACAATAACAACAAGATGACTTAGAAGAACAAGAATTTCTTTTCACAGAGTTTTGAAGGCTGGGAGCCTCAGATCATGTCAACCACATTGGCTCCTTCTGAGGCTCTGAGGGAGAACCTGTTCCTTGCAACGTCCCGGTTTCTGCCAGTGACCGGTGATTTTAGTGTTCCTGAGTTTGTAGATGCGCCATTCCAATCTGTCATGGTGTGGCAACTTTCCTGAGTCTCTTTGGGTGTCTTCTCTTGTTTTATAAGGACATTACTCATAGACGATTAGGACTCAGCTTACTGGAGTATGCCCTTCCATTGGCTGATGACATCTGCAAGGACCTCATTTCCAAACAACGTCATATTCACAGGCCCAGGGGTTAGGACTTCAACATCACTTTTTGGAAGACACAGTCCAGTTCCCAGATTCCCACGATGACAATAATGATGGTAGTGCCTGAACCAGCCAACACACTGATCTAAACTGTGCATTTTCAATACTGGTCTGAAAAACCTTTACCAAATAACT
>NW_006399884.1:0-9071 GCF_000299155.1 Elephantulus edwardii
ATTGTAGCCGTCAATGTGGATTATATCTCAGTGTCAAGAAAATAGAAATACCAATGTATCAATAAGCAACATCATGATATATGGAGAAAAACCTGAAATCATAAATTATTTCATTTTACTTGGATCCACAATCAACACCCATGGTAACAGCAGTCAAGAAATATAAATATCTGAAAGTTGGACAATGAATAAAGATGACAGAAGAATCAATGTCTTTGAATTGTCATGTTGGAAAAAGAGTACTGATCATGGACTACCAAAAGAACAAACAAGTCTTTCTTGGAGGAAGTCTGACCAGGGTACTTCTTAGATGGAAGTGTGGAGAAACTTTGTCTCCCGTACTTTGGGTATGTTTTCAAAAGCGTGTAGTTCTTGGGATAAATACCATGCTAGTTAAGGTAGTAAAGGCAGCTAGTAAAAGAAGACCCTCAACAAGATGGATTAACACAGTGACAGTAACAAATGGGCTTGAGCCTCTCAGAGAGAGATCTTGAGGAGGATGCGTAGATCAAGGTTCTGATCTGTTCGTCGTCATGTTTCTGAGTCACAGTTGACTCGATTGCACCTAAAAATAACAACAGATTAACAAAGCAAATAGCTGCTTCTGCAGGGTTTGATCATGGCTGAATGAGTTTGCTCTAAAGCAGTAATGAATACTAATGTGTGAGTGGATGTAGCACTAACTCTGAGAATGAAGGTTCTCCTGGGATTCTCATTGGTCCAGCACTCATATAATGACATGATTTGGTGGTATGTAATGAAGTGATGTAATGGTTTTGTAACTATGCATTTCAACAGTTACATGATGATAAAGTTTGAAAGCCATAAAGTAATGTAATTTGGCAGTTAAATACTTGTAGTCTTCATCTGTTTTGTGATTAAATGTGGTCATCCTTCATTTTTGCAAAGTACCAATTTTCACTTAACAACCTGGTCTTTTGTGGATAGTTAATAAATTGTGTAATTAATTCACTTTCAGATCAGTGCCTCTGAATGATTACAGCATCTCTACTATGCGTTAGTTATGGCAACACCAACAACACTAAGACACACCTCCCCCAGTTGTAGTGATTTAACAAAATTAACTATTTTTTTTACATATATCCCAGCCCAATTTGGAAGTTGCAAGACGAGGAGTCAGCGAAGGAAAGGAAGACCCTCAACAAGATGAATTGACACAGTGACTTCAGTAATGGGCGTGAGTGTGTCAGAGATGATGAGCATGGTACAGATCAGGGCCGGGATCAGGTCAACTGTTCATAAGATGGCTATAAGTTGTACTTGACTCAATGGCACATAACAACAACAACAGCAATTAGACAAAAAGCTCTGGTGGCTTAATTGTAAGGCACTGCACTGTCAAGCCAAAGGCACAAGGTTCAAATCCACCAGTTGCTCCAAGGGAGAAAGACAGGCAGTGTCTTCCCATGAGATTTACAGCCTCTGAAAACATGCTGGAGGGTCAACTATGAGTTGGATCTGACTTGTTACATAACAACAATTTGGGCATAAAGTTCTCTGTTCTGTGTAGTATCCAGGTTGATGGTGGCTCTGTAATGTTTAACAACTATAGTCCTTGCTGTTGTTGTTAGGTCCCGTCGAGTCAAGTATGACTCACAGTGACCCTATGAACAAAATATTTGAACTCTGTCTATCCTGCACCATCTTCACACTTCCTGACTATATTCCTAGGTAACCTGTAATGTTAATATTTAACAGAGAAGAGGAGAAGATGGAACAATATAATCATATCTTTACAACTCTGGCAAAGAAGTGACTAACATTCATGGCAGCTTCTCACATTTCACAATTGGACAGCAATTCTATATCCATGGTTGGATGGAAGGAGGTTTCTGGTGGGGCAGTCACTTCTTAGCAATAACTCTACACTAAGGAAGAACAGCTAGCTGATCTCTGCCACAATTCACAGTGCTTTGCAGTGTTCCAAAGGACAGAATGTTGTGTTTCATCCTCAATAATAAACAGAAAGCATTGTGTTTAGATTGTTTCCTTTTTAAAAAAAGAAATTATGAATTATTTTAATAAACATTTACAGAGAAATAAGATTTTCATTCATTCATTCATTCTTACACATTTTACCCTTTCGACCTCTTCCTCCTCCCCCAGTTCATTTTTAAAAAAAATATTCATTCATTGTTACATAATTACACACCCTCCCCAGTCCTCTTTGCAGTGATAAATCTCTTACAGGAAAGGATAGAAATAAAATCTAACAATTATCTGTTTCATTTCATTAGTGCACACAAATGCATCCTATAGACTTAACAAGGATTTCCCCTACTCTTCCTTTTTTTTATTTCAATTTTTATTAAGTTCTTTTGGTCATATTCTGTAGTTTTTCTGTGTATGATTATTTTATTTTTCTGATTAAATTTATTTCTAGGTTGTGCATTTATTGGGATTTATATTTCTAATCTAAATAACCTTTTTGTTTTGTAGAATAAGTAAGTTAAATAGACTCTTGTTTTATATTATACAAATGGAATATGAACATTCATTTTCTTCTTCCTCAAACAGGTTCTAATTGGGGGAGAGGGAGCAGAAGTTGATTTTCCTGGGTGTCAAATAGTGTGGAGGGAAAACCAAATATTTATTTCACAATTTCAAAATCTGTTTCTAGAAATATTCAGTGTTGTAAAAAGAGATTTTATGTGATCTATCAAGTTACAGAAAATACCACTCAAAGATAAATATTCCTAAGAACATAGTAATGTAGAAATAGAAATATTTAATGGTCAAAAGATGGGCTGAAGTAAACACTGAAGTTGCTTTTCCTTAAAAGGACTTTAATTCTGCTTAAATTTGTATTGTAAGGGGTGCTAAGTCTTCATGTTAATGCATTTCCCCCTTGAAGGTACTTTGGCTATTATGTATTAAGTAAAACAAAAAACCACAGAACAGAAAACTATCTTAAGAGACATTTTTTGGTTACATTTTATTCCTCAACCCCTTTTTTGTAATGTTAATTCTTCTAATGAACAGAATTGTTGTCAATTGTTAAGTGTCTGCGATGTTATATCAGCTGTGGCTTAGAGAGAAATCTTTCTCAAGCACAGATTGATAACATATCTAATCAAACTAGTGAATGTTGGATCCAGAAGGGTAAGGAGAGGTTATGAAGGAATATAAAGAAAAGTCTAAGAGATCTAGCTGAATAAGTTATATGGGATCCTGGTGATGTCGTGGTTAAAACACAGCTGCTAACAGAGATGTCAGTGAATGGAACCCACCATGCTTTATGAGAGAAAGTTGTGGCAGTCTGCTTTCACAAAGAGCTTGGGAATCCTATGAGACAGTTCCACTCTGTCCTGTGGGATTTCTGTGAGTCAGAATTGACTAGCTTGCTCTCAGAATTTTTTTTTATTTGAATGATTTATTAATTTTTTAAATATTAAGTTAAACGGAGAGGCATAGATATGATCTAGGATAATAGCTCTGAGTGTGTTAGGACAAAAGGGAAAGATTGCAGAAATGCTAGCCTTCTCTCCAGTATTAAATAGATTTCCTAAGTAAATGCTATGACAAAGGATTATGATAAAGATAGTAACAGTCACCATCACATACACTATGGTAAGCATTGTTCTTGTTTTTATCTGCCATGGAGTTGCCTGCAATTCAAAGCAGCCTTATCTACAATAGCTCTGCAGCCTGCCCTGTCCTGATTCAGTCTCACTGACCCTGACACACCTACATTTATTGCCCCAGTTTCTGTATTTTATTGGGGTCTTCCTCTCCTGCGCTCTCCCTCCACCCTTCCAAGCACGATGTCCTTCTCCAAGGATGGTTCTCTCCTGTACATATGCCCCAAACCGTCAAAATCCTAGCCTCCAAGGAGAAACTTTTTTTCACCCTTTCCAAGATAAACCTGTTTGTTCCCTTGGCAGTCCATTGTTTGTTACTGTAAGCAAAACAAACAAAAACTCAAAATAAAACCCAAGCCATCAAATTGGTTTCAATTCATACTGACCCTCTGATCCTCCACTGGGTTTCTGAGGCTGTAAATCTTACAGGAGGAGACTCCCTGTCTTTCTCCCTTGGAGCTCCCGGTGAATTAGAACTGTCAACTTTTCAGCGTACTATTTTACCACCTTTGATGTCACCTTAAAATCTTCAAATATGTTACCATTAAATTTCAGGAAACTGCTCAAATATTTTAGAAATGAAAAGGATAGCATAAGATAGTGCAGAAAGGTTCAGATCCATTGTTCATATGCTATGAGTCATACTAGAAGAAACCAAACAGCAGCATTAATAGTTCCAAAGGTTTTATTATCTCCATTTTGCAAACATGGAATTTCAAGGATGGTCTGTTTAAGATCAAATAATTATTTGCAGATGAGACAGAGTTTGTTTGACCACCTTATTTGACTCCAAAGCCTTTGCTCCTTTCACTAGGTTAGTTCTCCTTTCTTGGAAAGGTACCCACACAAACTTTTCGGATCCTGAGACGATCTCATCATCACACTTTTGCAGACTCCTGTTTCCTCTGCTCTGACATTAGTGGCTGCCCCAGGCTCTAGCATTTCACTGCACACCACAGCAATTATTTATGATGTGGAGATTTGCAGCCGGGGGTGAGTGCATTGTGACTATTTTGAAGAAAAACAAAAGAAACTCTGTTCTCAGTTGCTCCAGGATGATTTGATTCTTTGATCCAAAAAAGAACTCTTGTCTTCCACCAAAACCAAGGAGGAGCACACACAGTGGAAAGGCGTTTTCTAGGCCACCAGTCTTGTTTATTTTGTGTGGCTCTCCCTTTCACACCAAATATCTTCAATGTCAACAACATCTTTATGACTACTTAAAATTACCTGAGTATGGTGGGGACTTGAGGTGAGAATACCTGACAGGTGAATGGGGTGGTCTCCAGACATTACCAGGTAAAATATATACCTTCTTCCAAAGGAATCGGTGTTAAATCTTAGTCCCTAATGTGATGAGAAAAGTGAATACTGGTCTCCAAAGCCTCTAAACTCCGGTCCTCAATCAATTACTTGTTCTAATTCTATCACATCCTTTAATATGAGATTACTGTTTTTCTATCACATCTTTTAATCTGGGAATACTGACTACACCTTTTCTAATTCTATTACATCCTTTGATACAGCTTCTATTTGCCCAGGGTTCTTCTGACTTTTCATGCCTAGAAAGCTTGGTGACCCAAACTTCAGCTATAATGGCCCCTTGTTACTACTCTCATTTTATTGTTGTTATTTGTCATCAAGTCGCCTCCAATTCACAGTGACCTTGTGTACAGGAGAACAAAACACTGTCCAAGCCCCTCTATTTCTGCTGTATTTGAGCCCACTGTGGCAATCACTATGTCAAACCATCTCACTGAGGGTCTTCTACTTTTTCACTGATCCTTCTCTTTCTCACCTTTGCAAGCATGATGTCTTTTTCCAAGGACAGCAGCCAGGAAATAAAAAAATGTATTGCAATGGGAAAGTCTGCTGTTAGGGACCTCTCTAAAGTACTCAAGAGTAACGGTGTCTATTTGGAGACGAAGGTGAGCCTGATACAGGCCATGGTCTTTGCAATCAGTTGTTATGCATCAGAGAGCTGGACAATGACTAGGGAAGATAGAAAAAGAATTGATGCCTTTGAGCTGTGGTGCTGGAGAAGAGTATTGAATGTACCATGGACTGTCAAGAAAACAGATTCAACCTAGAGAGGGTTAAACCAGGCTACTCCTTGGAGGCAAAGATTCTGGGGCTTTGTCTGATATACTTTGGACATGTTGCAGGGAGGGACAGGTCTTTGGAGAGGGACATCATGCTGGGTAGAGTAGAGGGACAGCGCAGGAGGGGAAGACCCTCTATGAGGTGGATTGATTCAGTGACTGGGGTAATCAGGATGGGTGTGTCAGAGGCAATGCGATTGGCACGGGATAGAGCAGGGTTTAGGGCTGTTGTACATAGGATCGCTATGAGTCGCAAACGACTCGACGGCACATAACAACAACAACAACAAGGGCCCCTGATAATATGGCCAAACTGTGTGAGACCAAGTCTCACCATCCTCATTTCTAAGGAGTATTCTGGCTGCACCTTGTCTAAGACAGTTTTATTTATTCTTTTGGCAGTCCATGGGGTAGTCAATAACTGTTTGCCAAAATCACAATCGAAGGCATCAGCTCCATTTCAGTCTTCTTTATTCATTGTCCAGCTTTCACAAAGACATGATTTGATTAAAAATATCATAGACTGAACCCACCGCTGAATCTAAGTGCTGGGTGTCACCATGGCCTACTGCCAGCAAGAAGGAAAGGATCAAACTGTATTTATAACCTCAGAAGACCATGAAATGCTGAGCAATGCAGAGCTGGTGGCCGATGACCCCAATGATCCATACAAGAAGCAGGAACTGATATTGCCAAATGGAGACCTTAACTAATATTACCTCACAGGAATGTCCAGTGGCCCCTGGAGCGGTCCAAGTCAACCTTCTCCTGTTTCCACTATAGCACAGAGGATGTCAAGGGGTCAGACTGTGTAGACCAGTTCCAGGCCATGCAGGAATGCATGCAGAAATATCCCCAGGCTGATTATGATGACTAGAAGAAGACAGAAGGTTTAGAGGAAAGAGCTCCGAGGAGACTCCTGCAGCCAAAATGGAGGCGAGCTCAAGCTAATGAACATTACAAGCCCTGAGCTCCAGTCATTCCATTTCAGATTGATAAGGACCAAAATGACTTTCAGTCACTTTCAGAGAAAGTGCCTTTTCTTTTTTTTCCATTCTGTGCACCGTAATATACAAAATAACTTATTTTGAGGATCAATAATCTTGGCCCTTTTATAGATACGCTGAAGGGGGGGGGGAACCCCAAACGGGGGCTTATGTATGTGTATCCATGTAAACCTGTCTGGGAAAGTAGCTGCCACTTTTGAATTCTCATTTCTCATATTGCCCTGATATTACCAGTTTGAAATAATATTCTGAATATTCTCAGCAACAGCAGCAACAACAAAAATATTATGGATTGAATCAGTGCATCTTGTCTGGGGGTTTTTTTTATGTGTGTTGTTTTGTTGCGGGTTTTTTAAAATAGAGATTAAAATATTAGGGAGAAATGTTCTTTTTAAAAGAAATCTATTTATCTTTTATATACTTTGCCAAAATTTTAATTTTTCTTTTTTCTCCTTTCTTCCTCACTTCTTATCTGTTATTTCTCTATGATTGATTTTTGACTGTGTGTGGTTTGCCTCTCACCTTTTTATATTATTTAACTTATTCTGTAACTCTCCTTTTGTGACTGATTTATGTAACTCAGCACAGTTTGTTCTGCTTCCATTTGTATTGTTTACTATTTCGATCTTTTTTCCAGTGATGTCTAAGTACTCCATTGTAAGCAGGGACTAGTGTCTTTAGTCATACATCATTGAAGGGTTTTGCTATTGTAAATAAGGCTGCAATAAACAAATTAACAAGGAATGTCCCCTGAAGTGACATCTTTTCTTTTATCTCCTTCCTGTGTTTGAGAGTGTCCTGCCTCTTGATAAGACTGGCTTATCATGTCAAAGGTCACCTATTCCAAGGAAAACCTATAAGCAATAAATGTGATCACCATCTATTAGCAGAACAATGAGAATGACTTTTATCTTGTTTAAAGTCCAAAAAGAGGCTGTCATTTTGGTCTTGGGAGGTGATAGTGATGCTTACAGCTCCCAGATTCCTATTTCCTTAGGTTTCTTGTCCTTCTCCGCTTTTAGTCAGTGTACCAGCTAAAACTACTTTTCTTGGTTTTTTGTGCTTATGGGTGTCCTCCTACAAGAGCATTTAATAGCCACAAGCTCTCTCAGTTGCTGTTCAGGCTCTGTTTTCAGAAATTTTATTTATTTTATTACTTCTGTGGATTCAAAAGAAGGAGCAGAAAACAGTTCAAGATAATCATACAAATAGGAAACACTGCACATTGTGCAGACTATGTAAGCAAATTAATTTTTTTCTTTCCAAATCCATTATTTTCTGGTATTAAGACCAAGATGAATAAAGTTCTCTTGCACACTTTCTACAACTTTATGCCTAGTTTTTGGTATCTTTCATATTCTGTTACAACCATACATCTTATTTTCTTGACTATCATCAGTCTTTTAAGGAGCCCTGCTGGTGTAATCAATAGGGAGTTATGCTGCTGAGCCAAGTCTAGGTTTCTCTGGCAGTTCTAATATACCAGCTGCTCCATGGGAGAAAGACGGGCAATCTCCATGTGATTCAGTCTCAAAGAACACTGGAGGTTCAACTACAGATTGGTTTTGATTTCTTAAGTATTGTCCCTTCACTTAATCCCAGGGGCTCACATATGTCCTAGTGTGTCTCCTACTGCTGTTCTGTCAGACTCTGTTTCAAAGCTTTTCTTTAAAGGGGAGTTGTCCATAGCTACAACAGCTACTTTTATAGAGAACTGCCACTCTAGGAAGATACTGACTTCCCAGAAGAGAAGAAAAACAGAAGAAGATGTAGTTACATTTGGATGGATAAATGCTTCTTATTGTTGTTATTGTTGAGAACCATTGAGTCAGAATAGACCCATAGCTGATCCTTGGGTATGTTTTCTGAGGCAATGAATTGCATGAGAGATTGTCCATTCTTCTGCAATGCAGCTGGTAGATTTGAACCACTTGTCTTTGGAATTGCAGTATAGCTTCTTACCAGTAGGCCATCAGAGCTCACTAATATTGTGGCTTTAGTAAGTTCTTTGGTACTTTAATTTTTTTTTTTTAAGAACAATAACTCTTTATTGTTTCTCCTAAGTCAAACTGGGCTTTTGAAAGCATCCATAGTTTTCTGGGGACTTAAGGGTCCTAGGATAAACTGAGCTGCCATTGCCCTTCTCTACTGCGTGTGTTCTGTCATTCTTCAGCTGGTTAGTGGACATTGTTCACATGGTTGTTGTTGTTATGTGCTGTCAAGTCCTTTGCGACTCATAGCGACCCTGTGTACAACAGCCCTAAACCCTGCTCTATTCTGCACCAATGGCACTGCCTCTGACACACCCATTCCAATTACCCCAGTCACTGAATCAATCCACCTCATAGAGGGTCTTCCCC
>NW_006399884.1:9326-14057 GCF_000299155.1 Elephantulus edwardii
AGTCATTGTCCAACTCTCTGATGCATAACAAGTGATTGCAAAGACCATGGCCTGTATCAGGCGCACCTTAGTCTCCAGAGAGACACCGTTACTCTTGAGTACTTTAGAGAGGTCCCTAACAGCAGACTTTCCCATCTCAATACGTCTTTTTATTTCCTGGCTGCTGGTGCCAAGAGTGTTGACCGTGGAGCCGAGCAAACTAAAGCTGTGAACAACCTCAATCTCTTCACCATCCATCCATTTATACACATGAAAACCCTATGTTCACATGGTAGCTTGGCAAAAAGAGCAAAGTACAAGAACTCAGCCCTCAATGTGTGCACAGCCATCTCTTGTATTTACAAAGGATTTGTTCCAGCATCCCATGGATACCAAAGATACTCAACTCCCTTATATAAAATTGTGTAGTATTTGTATACTATCCATGCACATCCTCCTATATATTTTAGATCATCTCTGGAGTATCTATAATACCTAAGACATTGTATTATTGTTATGTACTGTAAAGTCAGAATTGCACATAGCTGACCTCCATTGGATTTTCATAACCAGTAAATCATAAAGGAGGAGAGCGTCCATCTTTTTCCATACAGGAGCTAATGGATTTGAACTGTTTGCTATTTTTCGGCAGTTCAACTCCTTACCAGTCAATGACCAGAGATCCTTGTTGTTGAATTTTTATGTGCCATTGAGTCACCTGCGACTCATAGTGACCCTGTGTACAACAGTTCTGAACCTTGCCCTGTTTGGAGGCTTGGAGTCCATCCCAGAAGTCTTGTTATAGGAGTCTCCACAGGACCTGCTCACTGTCTTTCACTACTCCTTATGTTCTTGGATGAGTCACATAATTAACTCACAGACTAACCCCCAACTATGTATACAAAGGATTCAGAGCCAGGGCTAACGGGTGATGGCCATTTATGCATGTTTCTGAAGAGGAAGCCTGTTCCCTCCAGTACCAAATCTTTACAATAGTAACAAGCCCCACAGAACTACACTGAACTCTACTGCAGCATATTTTGACTCATAGCAATCCTCCACAAAGTTTTTGAGGTGGCAAATTTTTTTGAAAGAAATACTGCCCATCTTTTCCCTGGGAGCAGTTGGTGGATTCCAACCATCAACCTTTCAGTTAGCAGTCTGACATGTTATGCACTATATTGCCAAAGCTCTAGGGAGAACTATACTTGCTGTTTTTGTTAAGTGCTATTGAGTCAACTACAACTCATAGTGATCTTATGAACCACTAGCAACTTTGTCCTTTCTTGTACCAGCCTTATGATCTCTCAAATACTGGAGCCTGTTCTTACAGTCACTGTGTCAGTCCATGTTGTGGAGGATCATCCTTTCTTTGTTGACCTTTCCCAGCACAATGCCCTTTATCACCTACTATTATTTTGTTAGTACTATTAATTTGTAACCAACCCATAACTGACTGTCTAGGGGTTTTTTAGAGGCAGTTAATGGCACAGGAGGAGATTTTCCATCTTTCTCCCCCTGTGTAGCAACTGGTGGCCTAAAAATGCATGCCTGTGGATTTGCAGCACAGTTTCTTGCTACGAGGCAATGAGAGCTCCCTGATTTGTACATTGTTGCTGTTATGTGACATCAAGTTCCTTGCGACTCATGGCAACCCTATGTACAACAGCTCTAAACCCTGCTCTATCCTGTGCCAACATACTGTTACTGAACAAAAGGGTTTTTTTTCAGCAGTCAATTGCCAATAATACACGCAGACTGCAATATCCATAAGCACTTTATTACAGATCTGGGAGGACAGCAAGTTCCCTAAAAACTGCCTCCTCCTCTGGGAGTGGTCATTAGGTTTTTATACTAGGGTTAGATATTAACTCACTTAACAAATACACTTTTGTTAGTAAAGTTATAGAATTTCTACATTTGAAAAGAACTGTTCATATGTAAGTAAAAACCTTTAAATCTATATGCAGAACAGATTATCCATGAGGCTGGGCTTTATGAGAAGAATGTGGCATCAGGATTGGAGGAAGACTCATCAACAATCTGTGTTATCCACATGACACAATCCTGCTTGCTGAAACTGAGGAATACCTGAAGTGCTTGCTGCAGAAAGTCAAGGACTATAGCTTCAATATGGGTTGAAGCTCAACATCAAGAAAACAAGATTCTCATTAATGGTCCAATTGGCAGAATCATGATATATGGTGAAGAGATTGAGATGATTAACAGCTTTAATTTGTTTGCCTCTACAAATCAGCACTTTTGGTACCAGCAGCCAGGAAATGCAAAGACAAATTGCATTGGGAAAGTCTGCTGTCAAAGACCTCTCCAAAGTACTGAAGAGCAAGAATGTCAGTCTGGAGATACAGACCACAGTCTTTGTACTGCTGATCCAGGCCATGGTCTTTGCAATTAGTTGCTATGCATCAGAAAGCTGGACAATGACGGGGGATGACAGAAGGAGAATTGATGCCTTTAGGCTGTGTTGCTGGAGAAGAGTATTAAATATACTATGGACTGTGATAGACCTGTGGGGCTGATTCACTCCCGGGAGGCAACCTACCTCACTTACAACAGCCACAGCCATTCAGCAGGCTCCGTGACCACTGCCTCTGCCAAGAGACTGCCCACCTAGCAACATCATGAGCTGTCACCCAACAGCAACAGCCTTAGCCAATCAGCATGCTCAACAACTACTTCCTCTGCCAAGAGACTGCCTGCTTACCAGTGTCATCAGCTGTCACCAACAGCACAAGTAACTGCAACCAATAAGTGCGCTATATGACAACTTTCTCTGCCAGGAGATGGCCCTTCCCATCCCAGTCTTTTAAAAGCTATTCTTCTTCACACCACTTGCAAACTTCTCTGACCCATCCCTGGCCCAGGACAATGAACCTTGCCTGAGCCCCAATAAAAGTTTTTTTACTTACTTTTAGTTTTACATAACAGACTGCTAGGAGAACAAACAGATTTGTCCTAGATAGGGTGAGAGCAAGTTTCTCCTTGGTGGCAAGGATTCTGAAGCTTTGGACATGTTGCAAGGTGGGACTAGTCCTCGGAGAGGGACGTCATGCTTGGCAGGGTGGAGGGACAGCACAAGAGAGGAAGACCCTCAATGAGACCCTCGATGAGATGGGTTGATTCAGTGATTGGGGTAAATGGATTTAGGTGCGTCAGAGACAATAAGATTGGTATAGGATAGAACAGGGTTTAGGGCTGTTGTACGAGTCACAGGTGACTCAATGGTACATAACAACAGCAATTCAAGAAAGGCACATTTTCTTTCCTGGTAAACAGGCAGGGTAAGGTATAATTCACATGTGACTGGGGAAAACAGTTTCAAAGAGGTAATTGCTAATATAAGATGCATTTCCTCTCATGGTAAACAGAGAGCCTAAATTACTTTACATGTCTAAAGGAAAAACAAACAAACAAAAAACCCAATGAATTCTAAGACAATTAGTTTTGCGGGCTGGAGAAAATTGATGTCAGTTTATAAATATACAACTAAAGTTTTATAACTGATACATATTTAGAGAATTCTGAACTTATTAATACCACACCATAAATACGAGGTTAAAATTTTACATTTGATCCTCAAATCCATTTAGATTTTACCGTAGTGCTGATTACTTCCCTTTAGTTAAGAACAAAGACTTGTATTGCTAGCTCAAGTGATAGCAATTGAAAAGGAAGATGACATAAAAATATCATTCTTAATAATAATAATACTCAGAATATATAATCAACAAACCAGTGGATCTTTATATCTGTGCACATGTTTAAAGATTAAGTAACTTTAGTGAACAAATGAATTTAAGCACCAAATTTGAAGTAAGTGACTTCTATGTGGCTGTTTTAATCAGTTTCTTCCTTCCAGTCCCAATTCTAAGCAGAAATCTTACTATCAACTTTTTCTTACAATCGAATATGTCAGGACACAGATGAAGTTTCAATGCAAGTAAAACTGGCTACAAATATGAAGCCTGAACTTGTTATCAAGTGAATTGGATTCAAGGCAATTCCACATTACAAAGAACTCCATAGGGTTTTCTGACTGTAATCTTCACGGAAGCAGATAACTAGGCCTTTAATCTGCAACACCTTTAGTTAATTGTTGAGAACAAAATGCTTGTGTCACTCAAGGTTTTGGCATACTATTGTTGTTGTTATGTGCCAGATGGCTTAATCTGCCTAATCTATTGTTATGGGTCTAAATAAACTTGATAATACACTACAATGCATAATTTATAATTTCAGTGCAAACAGGTAGCATAACATATACAAATAGAAAAAAAAACTGGCACATTTCTAAGGCAGGTTTATTTCCTTCATCTTATATATACTTTGGGGAACTGTGGAAATATAAAGTGAAAAGTGAAATATAAAGTTCCAAAAATATGAACACATTTTGGGAATATAACCACTTCCTTTTCTCTTGTTTGTTTAGGAAAAGGTTTTTGAACTGCCTATTAATAATAGAACACAGAGTGATCTTTATGTGTTGGTGGAGGAACATGACAAAATTGGAGGCTTGTTTACCTATGGTGAATCTAAAGCTCACAAAAATAGATTCAGAGCTAAAAGAGTAAATGTATAGCTATATGCGTATCAAGTAAGAGCTACCAAAAGTGATGAAATACTGTCATTGAAAATGATGATTTTTTAAATTAAATTTTATTCATTTTAATGAACATTTACAGAGATTTTGGGTTTCCATTCATTCATTGTTGCACTATGTTCTCTACCCTC
>NW_006399884.1:16142-25934 GCF_000299155.1 Elephantulus edwardii
CTCTTTGGGGTATATTCCCAGCAGTGGAATTGCTGGGTCAAATGGTATCTCTATTTGTAACTTTTTGAGAAAGCGCCATACCGCCTTCCACCATTTTACACTCCCACCAACAGTGAATAAGGGTTCCAGTTTCTCACAACCTCGCCAGCATTTGTTGCTTGCTGTTCTGTTAAATTTTGGTATTTTGACTGGGGTGAGATGCTATCTTATAGTTGTTTTAAGAAAGTGATGATTCTTAATATTTAAATCTTTATTACTATCTGAGTAGCAATAATCCTGTCTACTTCAGCTGAAAAAGATGAAAGAGATAAAAACACACGTCTTTATAAACATAAATGGAGAAATCTGAAAAGACAATTACCAAGATGTGAGACATAGTAGATTTCACAGGCAGCAATATTTAGGAGTAATATTTGCATAGATTGAACCACTTGTAGTCTTTGTGGAAAAATCCAAAGACATCAAGAATTGGTAACAATAGAAAGTTAGAGCACTAATTCTCTTTGGACAAAAAAATATAACTTCCTACAGAGTACAACACCAACCAGAGATTCCTGATGGTAGGTAACTAAGAGAATGCAGTGTTCCTTTGCTCTGTACTGACGACTGCCTCCTGATCAAAGCATAGGTTTCGCATAAGCCCGATACAGTGTTCTGGGATTCCATTCTTCTCAGAGTTAGCCACAGTTTGTTGTGGCCCACACAGTCAAACACCTTTGCATAGTAAATAAAACACCTCTGGTACTCCCTACTTTCAATCAAGATCCATCTAACGTTAACTACAGTATCCTTAGTACCACGACCTTTTCTAACCCCAGCCTGCCCTTTTGGAAGTTCTTTGTTGATGTGCTCTTCCAGTCGTTTTTGGATAATATTCAGCAGAATCTTGCTTGCTTGCTTGCTTATTAATGATATTCAATAATTTCTATACTCTGTCAGATCACCTTTCTTTGGGATGGGAACAAATATAGATCTCTTCCAGTCAGTTGGCCAGGTGGTTGTCCTCCAGATTTCTTGGCCCAACTTGGTGAGCACATCTAGGGCATCTGTTTGTTGAAATATATCAATTGGTATACTGTCAATTCCTTGGACCTTGTGTTTTGCAATTTTTTTTAACTTTGACAACAGAAATTTATTCTCTCACAGATTAAATGGCAAGAAATCCTAATTTAGTGAGCCATCTCTATGGGAAGGCTTTCTCTCTCTACCAGCCATGGTCTGTTCCATCATCCATCAGCCGTTCATGTTTCTAGGGATTTCCCAGCCAAGGGAACCTTAGTCCAAAAGATATGCTTCATTTTTTACTCTTTTTTTTTCTTGGTTGTAGAGTTTTTTTGCAATTCTTTCAGAGCAGCTTGAACTTCCTCCTTCATCACCACAGGCCTTTGCTCAAAGGTTGTTTCTTGAAATTCTTCTGTGTTCACTAATTCCTTTTGGTATTATGACTCTCTATATTTTTTCCATCTTCTTTTAATACTTCCTGGATAATTTAATATTCTCCCAAGCATCCTTAAATATTGCAACTCGAGGCTTGAGTTTGTTCTTCAGTTCCTAGAGCTCACGAAATGCTGAGCAAAATTGGGAAGGGTCTATACCAGGGATGTGTCCTATCTCCATACTTTTTCAATCTATATGCAGAACAGATTATCCATGAGCCTGGTGCCATCAGGATAGGAGGAAGACTTATCAACAATCTGTGTTATGAAGATGACACAATCCTGCTTGCTGAAACTGAGGAGTACCTGAAGTTCTTGCTGCAGAAAGTCAAGGATTGTTGCTTTCAGTATGGACTAAAGCTCAATATAAAGAAAATAAGATTCTCACCACTGGACTTATTGGCAACATTATGGTGGATGGTGAAGAGATTGAGACTATTAACAGCTTTAGTTTACTTGACTCCACAATCAACACTCTTGGCACTAGCATCCAGGAAATTAAAAGACATATTGTGTTGGGAAAATCCGCTGTCAGAGACCTCTCCAAAGTACTGAAGAACAATGATTTCAGTCTGCGGACTAAGTTGTGCTTGATACAGGCCATGGTCTTTGCAATCACTTGCTAGGCATCATAGAGCTAGTCAATGACTAGGGATGATCGAAGGGGAAATTAATGCCTTTGAGTTGTGGTGTTTGAGAAGAATATTGAATGGACTGCTAAGGGAATGAATAAGTTCATCCTGGAAAGGGTGAAACCAGGCTGCTCCTCAGAGGCAAGGATTCTGAAGCTTTGTCTGACATACTTCAGACATATTGCAAGGAAAGACCCGTCCTTGGAGAGGGACATCATGTTTGGGAGGGTGGAGGGACAACACAAGAGAAGAAGACCCTGAGATGGATTGATTCAGTGACTGGGGAAATAGGGGTAGGTGTGTCAGAGACAATAAGATTGACATAGCAAGGTTTAGGGATGGTGTACGTTGGGTCACTATGAGTTTCAGGTGACTTGACGGCATATAACAACAACTACTACTACTACTACTACTACTACTACTACTACTACTACTAAGAGGTCTAATTACAAACTCTGAAATTGAACCATAGTAAAGTGTTGCATTACAATAATTTTTCATAAAATATCTAGTATTGCAATTATCATCATAAACTAGTATTAGAATATTTGCCTTTTACCTGTTTGTTGAGGGAATTCGACCCTTTTGATTTTCTAACTCTAGCTCTTTGCACATTTCATTATAATACTTTGCTTTGTCTTCCCATAATGCCCTTTGAAATCTTCTGTTCAGCTCCTTAATTTCTTGATTTCTTCTTTTTGTTTTCTCTTTCTGGCATTCTAGTGCAACATTCAGAGTCTCTTCTGCAATCCATCTCAATATTTTCTTCCTCCTCTGTCTTTGTAATGGCTTTTTTCATTCTTCATGAATAATATTCTTAATATCCTCCCACAGCTCATTTTGCCTTCTCTCATTAGTATTCAAGGCTCAAATCTATTGACAGGTGTGCCCTGTATGCATATGGATATTATGTTGTCACTCACAACATTGTATTTCAAGATGGATCTGGAAATGACCTTTTAAAGTATGAATGTGACCCCGTTTTTCTTCACTTTTTTATTTCCAGCATAGTAGATCGCATGATTGTCTGATTCAAAATGTACCATGCCAATACATCTCCTTTTGCCAGTGAATAATGGGCAGTCTCCTCTCATGTGATTAACTGCCTCTGAAAACCCAATAGAGAGTCAGCTATGAGTTGGTTCTGATTCAATGGTACACAACAAAAACAACAACAAGTATACCAATATTTATGTAATCCATTTCTCACTTAACAATATTCATTTTACTTACATTCATGCTTCTCATGGTCTACATTCCAATAACTAGTTCTGTTAGCAACTGTTCCTCCTACTTTGTGTTTGCCAACCAGAGGTCTCAGCCTCAGATGCCATATCTGAGTAGTGTAAGTGTGTTCTATTGTGCATAGTTGCAATACTTAAGGATGATATGGAAAGAATATTGAATGCTCCAGGAAGCATCTAAAGAAGATGGAAGGAGTGTACCGAGTCACTGTACCAAAAGGTACTGGTTGACACAGAAACATTTCATGAAACAACTTATGTAAAAGAGGCAATGTTGATGGAGGAAGTTCAAGCTTCTCTGAAGGAATTGTCAAAACAAGGCTGCAGGAATTGTGCAAGACTCAGATCTGTTGTTCCAAGTGTTGCTGAGTCAAAGATGACTGATTGGTTCCTGCAGCTAGTTTCTGTAGTGTAGTGGTTATTACATTTGTCTGACATGTGAAAGGTCCCCAGTTGATGACTGGAATGAAACTAAATTGGCTGGTTGGAATCTAACAACAATGACAACAGACCATATGAAGAAGGATGTAAAGTTAGGATTGGAAGAAGACTCATTAACCTATGTTTTGCAGATGACAAAGCTTTGCTTGCAGAAAATGAAGAACATTTGAGACATTTATTGCAGAAGATTGAAGATTACAACCTCTAATATTGATTACATCATAATAAGAAAATATCAATTACATTAAGAAAATACATCAATTACATCAAGAAAACAAAAATCCTCACCACCGGACCAATAGGCAACATCATGATAAATGGAGAAAAGATGGAAGTTTTTTCAATAATTTCCTTTTACTTGGACCTTGGATCCACAATTAAAACTCATGACAGCAAAAGTTAAGAAATAGACATGTTGTATTGAGAAAATCTGCTATCAAGGACCTATCCAAAGGCTTGAAGAGTAAGGATATCTGTTTAGGTGTCTCTGTAGCTCAATGGATAGTGCTTTGCACTTCTTCTAGTGATGAACAAGAAGAGTAAGGATCTCTGGTTAAAGACCAAGGTGTGCCTGATCCAAGTCACAGTGTTTTCAATTGCTTCCACATATGTACAAGTTGGACAATGAAAAAGGGTAACAGAAGAATCACTGCCTCCGTGGACTACCAAAAGAATAGTCAAGTCTGTCTTGGAGGAACCGGAACCAGGGTGCTCCTTAGAGGCAAGACTGGGGAAACTGGGTTTCATGTACTTTAGGTGTGTTTTCAGGAAAGATTAGTCCTTAGAAACAGAAATATGCTGAAAATGGTAGAGAGTCAGAAAAGCAAGGAAGAGCCTCAACAAGAGAGATTGGTACAGTGACTCACAGTGGGCTTGAGCATAGTGGAGATAGTGAGGATGGTGACGGATAGGGTAAAGTTCAGGCCTGCTGTTCATACGCCTGCTATGAATTGTGGTGAATTCACATAACAACATGCAGAGAATAGTTTCAATCAATACACCCAAAATGAATAGGCTTTGTTTCTTCATTAAAAAACTAGAAAATTATTATACAGCAATAATAGTATTACTCTTTGTCATTAGTTGGAACTCACTTATAGGTAACTGTCAAGCTAGATTTTGGGAGGCTATCAACTCTATGGGAGGAGAATGTCTATTTTTCTCCTTAAGAGCTACTGGTGTATTTGAACCATCAGCCTTTGAGTTGACAGCACAAGACCTTACTCACTAGGATGCCATAACTTTCTAGTATACAGAAAGATACAAGGTAAGTTAAAAGTGTGTATGTGTGTGTGTTTGTGTGTGTGTTGATTGCAGTTAGTTGCTGAGAGTGGGAGACTTGACTTAGTTTTTCTTTGTGTTACTGTTTTATAGGATTTTCTTGGCCACAATCTCTACTGAAGCAGAATAACAAGCCTTTCTTCTAAGAAGCCGCTGGGTAGATCTGAACTGTCAACTGGTTCAAACTGGTTAGTAGCTAATTTCAATCTTAATTTTGTTGGTTAATAGCCATCTATAAATCCAAATTGTCTGAAACAGGAGATCTTGTATTGACTCTCCAAATATCCCTCCTTCTGGTTTGGAGCTTGGAGATATTATTTAGTCATTTCCTGTCTAATATTTCATTGACTTTATAATATGCCTTAAGAGTGAAAAGATTTTTGTGATACTAACGCATGTAATCCAAAGAATATAAACCATACTTTATCACTTGAATATACTTTATCATATTTGAATATGAGAAAAAAGAAATGTGTTAAGATAAATAACTTTGAGCTTAGAGGTAACCTTGTCCTGATTGTCAAAGAAGAGTTTCTAGAAACTATGCCAAGTTATTGACTTCTCTTTGTGTCATCAGAGGTGCTTGGGAATTGAGTTGGAAGATGAAATGGGAAGATAGAGAGCAGGGAGAGTTGTTGAGAGAGAAGGTTGATTTTTAATTGGAAGCAAGACTCCATGAAAGCAAATTGCAAGTGAAAGAGTCAAACTCCTCCAAGGTAATAAATAACCAACAAAAGGAGAACTTGGCTTGTGGATCCATTCTCTTGGGACTGCCCTAGTGTTTAGAGAAATATTCAGCTGGGGCCAAATTCTCATTTTCTGTGACTTTTGTATTCAACTTCTGGCAGTCACAGGCTATTGGTTTTAGGGGATTTTTAGGGGCTAGAGGTGCCATAGTTCAACATATCTGAAGGAGAAAAAAAATGCTATTTTGCTGGATAATGTCTAATTAAGAACAAGGTTTTTAGTCCTCTTGCAATCTACAGTCTTAATGTGATAAAGTTAGACATCTTTTCGGGAGGGTGAAATGCAAATTGCTGGGGAAGGAAAGGATCTCCTTCCCTCCGGTAAGCCCCCATTAATCACGTATGAAGAAGCAATAACAAAGTGCTCAGTGTTCCCTTAAGAGGGTCCTTAAGTGGGAGTGTCTGTTAGAAGCTTGCTTTGGCTAATGTAGGCTGAGTCACTGACAAAGGCTAGTGTTAATTGCAGACTTCAAGAATTAATCTTTGGAAGAGAGACATTTCTCTGGATAGCTTTTTGATGTGCCTGTCAAACTTGTAAAACCATTTAACATAAAAAATGCATTGTGATGATGAGGAACAATATAGCTTGCTTTTTAGATGCATCTGCTGGGATAATCTTACTGGGCTTCACCTGCGCTTTGACAGAGATTGGGCTTCATAGACTCAGGCAAACCAATTGTGGAATGTGTCTTGCAAGTCAGTTTGGGTCTTGGGTTCGTTTTTTGTGTGTGTTCTTTTCCCTTTTTAATATAAAGTTTTTATTTTATACTAGTTTACTTACAAAGTTCATATGCATTGTTTTCACACCGGACCTTTCCCATTTCTTTTACTCACCCCTCCCTCAGCCTCCCCATACATCCTCACCCCTGTGCTCCCACCCTCCCTGGTTAGATCCTCATACACATTTTGCTAGTTATTGGTTTCTATAATAATGGTCTTATGCAACATTTATCCTTATGGGACTGAGTTAGTTCACTTAGCATAATGCTCTCCAGTTGCTCTTAACTTAGGTAGTGATGTACAAAATCATTGCTCTTGCGTGCTTCATAGTATTTCACTGTGTGAATATACCATAATTTCTCAATCTCTCAAGTGTGGTTGGACATTTGGGTTTTTTCCACGTTCTTGCGATGGTGAATAACGCTGCTCTGGATGTTGATGTACAAATCTGCGTTTGTGCCTCAGTTCTCATTTTCTCAGGGTGGAATAGCGGGGTCATAGGGAATTTCTATGTTCAGCTTTCTGAGGAGACAACAATGCTTTCCAGAGTGGTTGTACCAGTTTGCGATTCCACCCCCAGTGTATAAGAGTTTCTGTCTCTCCACATTTTGTAAGTAAATTTTGATGTTTTGTCTGCTGAATACTTATTATGGAAGGGGTTTATTGCTTTATTTTGCATCTGTTTCCTTTCAGACTAGTCTATTATTTTTTTCTACCTAAACCTATATCTCTTCAGGTTAATCTTGAATTTTCTGTGATAGGCTAATGAGGTAAAAACCTATCTTATAAAAATTTTTACTTTTATTTGAGTGAGAGTTTACAAGTCTTACGGGGTTTTTTATTCACATAAACTTTGTTTTAGAACATTGTTATTATCATTTCAATCCTTCATACACATTTTAATTTATAATATTGTGATTACTAGTCACTGGATCATTCATACACATTTTCTTTTATGATCTTGTCATTGATTAATACATTTAATTACAAGGTCTACATAGTCCCTTGTACTTTGCCATTCCCATCATCCAACTTAGTATTATTTTTTGCTTGCGTTGGAACTATTATCATTTATTTGAGTGAATTTTTACAAATCGTGTTGATTTTTCTTTTTTTTTTAGCAGACAAAAACATGTCGATTTTTCATACAGTTATTCATAGTGCAAACACGCCTTTATTACAATCTCAAGATGACAATGGAACTTTTAAAGAGAAAATTGGATGGAGCCTCTCTGTCTTGCTAGTTGGAGATTAGTTTTGAGTCACTTCTTTTCCAAGCTAAGTACAGCAAATGCCTGTTTAGATCCTGTGCCTCTAGAATACTGAATCTAATTATTTATTCAGGAAATTAGTGTACCTATTGTTCTTACTTAACAATGCATTTACTTTGAAGCTGCCAAGCATTGCACTATAAAAGCATGCTGGGCACTAATATTTTTCCTTATGATGCTTGACTTATGAGTGATATCTATCAGATCAAATAACACTCGCTCCCAAGAACCAAAGATGATACTTTTATCCCTCTTAAATTAGTTAAAGGTGAAGGGCAAAGAAAAAAAAGACAAGAAAAGAAAACAGGGATACAGTACCTATTATTTTTCTGTTCACATCACCAGCAAGAATCTGGAGGGGGAAAATAAATTTATTGCTTCCTTGCTAGTTGTGGCTCTTCGGTGCCTTCAAGTCAGTTTTGACTCCTAGTGACCTGGTGTGATAGAAAAGGACTGCCCCATCAGGCTTCCTAGGCTGTCATCTTTACAGAAGCAGGTCATCAGGTTTTTCTCCCAACAGAGTCTCTGGGTAAGTTCAACCTCCTATGCGTATCAAAAGCTTTAGTAGCAGAGGAAGGAAGAGGGGGTGATGAAAAAGGTAGCAGTAAACTCTAGGGCTACTAAGTTCCTTCTTGTTATTGTTGGAACTGACCCATAGCTGACTCTCTGGCAGGCTTTCAGAGGCAGTTAGTCAGATGGGAGGAGACTGCCCACCCTTCTCGCTCAGAGCAGCTGGTGAATTCAAATCACCTGCCTTCAGGTTTGCAGGGCAGCTTCTAACCATTAGGCCACCAGAGCTCCCAAGCAATGCTCTAATATCTGTATTTCTTATTTGTCTCTTTCTTTCCTTTTCCTCTTTTAAAATTATTTTTCTTTCTCTCCCTATTCTTTTTCTTCCCTTCTCTGGATTTATTATTCTCTCTCTTTCCTTCTTAAAAGATTCTCCCTTTGCCGCTTGTTCTCTGTGCCTTGTGAATATCGCTCACTCCTTAGGAGCTCTGGTGGCATAATCTACAGAGAATTGCATTGGTAACACAGAGGCAATACATCTCTGGCAATTCTAGTTCACCTACTGCTCTGAGAGAAAAAGATGGGCAATCTCTTCCTGTACAATTCCCAGCCTCTGAGAACCCACTGGAGGGTCAAGTATGAGTCCACTCCAATTTGACTTGCAATGAAATAGTTAAGAACACAACACTCAAGTGCTATTAACCTTCAGGACTAAACAGGTCTCTGACCTTCTGCCCCTTAGTTTAATGATCTGTCCACATTAGTTCTAAGTCAAAAGTTATTCTTTTAGTGTCCTCAAATTGTTCTTACATCTCAAGTTGTTGCTGCTGTTTAGTATTGTTGACCAGATTCTAACTCATCATTACCCCATGCGATTCTCCCTTTATCAGTAGAAATGCCCCTAGAGGCTTTCCTATCTATATGTTTGCTGTTGTTACATGCTGCTGAGTCGCCTGAAACTCTATATACAATAGCTCTGAACAAAGCTGAACAAACATAGCTGTGTACAATAGCTCTATCCTGAGCCAGTCTCACTAACTCAGATACAGCTACCCCTATTACCTGAGTTACTGTGTCAGTCCATCTCATCCAGGGTCTTCCTCTCCAAGCATGAAATCCTTCAAAAACTGGTCCCTCCTGGCCACACACCCAGTCTGTGAGATGTAACTTCAAAATCCATGCCTCCATGGAGAAACTTGATTTCACCCTCTTTAGGAGTTTCTCAAGCCTTTTTTCCCCACCTAACTATTAATTGAAATAAAATTGTCAACCTGTTGGTTGTTGTTGTTATGTGCCGTCGAGTCATTTGCAACTCATAGCGACCCTATGTACAACAGCCCTAAACGCTGCTCTATCCTGTGCCAAACGCATTGCCTCTGACACACCCATCCCGATTACCCCAGTCACTGAATCAATCCACCTCATAGAAGGTCTTCCCCTCCTGCGCTGTCCCTCCACTCTCCCAAGCATGATATCCCTCTCCAAGGACCTGTCTCTCCTTACAACATGTC
>NW_006399884.1:28144-32619 GCF_000299155.1 Elephantulus edwardii
TATAGATCTCTTCCAGTCAGTTGGCCAAGTGGTTGTTCTCTAGATTTCTTGGCACAACTTGGTGAGCACCTCCAGGGCAGTATCTCTTAGCTGAAATATGTCAATTAGCATACCATCTATTCCTGGGACCTTATTTTTTGCTATTTCCTTCAGAGCAGCCTGAAATTCTTCCTTCATCCCCATAGGCTCTTGCTCATATGTTGTTTAATGAAATTCTTCTGTGTCTGCCAATTCCTTATCAACAATCTGTGTTATGCAGATGACACAACCCTGCTTGCTGAAACTGAGGAGGACCTGAAGAGCTTGCTGCAGAGGGTCAAATACTGCAGCCTTCAATATAGATTGAGGGTCAATGTCAAGAAGACAAAGATTCTCACCACTGGATCAATTGGCAGCATCAGGATGGAGTTTGCTTGACACCACAGCCAACACTCTTGGCACCAGTAGCCAGAAAATTAAAAGATATATTGCGATGGGAAAGTCTGTTGTTAGGGACCTCTCCAAAGTACTGAAGAGCAATGGTGTCTCCGTATCATACTGAGGTCCATCTGATACAGGCCATGGTCTTTGCAATCACTTGTTATGTATCAGAGAGTTGGACAATGACCAAGGATGACAGAAGGAGAATTGATGCCTTTGAGCTGTGATGCTGGAGAAGAGTATTGAATGTACCATGGACTGCCAAGAAAACAAACAGATTCAATGTGGAGAGGGTTAAACTAGGCTGCTCCTTGGAGGCAAGGATTCTGGGACTTTGTCTGACATAGTTTGGACATGTTGTAAGGAGGGACAGGTCCTTGGAGAGGGACATCATGCTTGGGAGGATGGAGGGCAGGCCCAGGGGGGGAAGGCCCTCTATGAGGTGGATTGATTCAGTGACTGGGGTAATCTGGACGAGGGTGTCAGAGACAGTGCAATTGGCAAGAGACAAAGCAGAGTTTAGGGCTGTTGTACATAGGGTCGTTATGAGTAGCCAGTGACTCAACGGCACATAACAACAACAACAGATGTAAGTAGCTGGAGAAAGATGAGCAATCTCCTCCCATAAAATTAAAAGCCTCTGAAAACCTGCCAGAGGGTCAGCTATGGGTCAGTTCTGACTCTACAGTACACACCAAAAATGACAGTTGTAAATCGGTTTGTGAATAGCTGTTTTTTAAAATAACTAATTTTGGAGGGGGATTTAGAGTAGGCTTTTATTACAATATCTCAGAGGTTATAATTTATACTTTTTGGCTCACTTTACATTAACTTACCATTGCACTAGAATAAAAAAGGGTATTTTCTGAAAGAAATACTGAGTTCTTTTGTGTTTTGAATGAGTAATTCCTAATTGTAAAGGTATAACCCTCTACATTAAAATGATTCAGAAAGAACTCTTTCTAAAAACTGTTTATAACTATTAGCTTTACTCTCATATTTTATTAGTATGTTTTTACAATTGTGGTGAGTGTCAAGCAAGCATTCTCAATACCTAGAATAGGTTGAACCAGCCCTGTGGGGATCCTGATTAAATGCTGGGCTGCTGACTGAATGGTTGACAGTTCAAACTCATCCAGTGGCTATGCATGGGAAAGACTTGCCAATCTGTCCCCATAATGATCACAGCCTAGAAAACCCTGCAGGGCTGTTGTAGTCTGTCACAGAGTCAAGTTGAGTCAATGGCACTTAACAACACAGAATAGGCTGGCTTCATACAGTAGACACTCAATATATACTAATTTACAGAAGCATGAGCATCATCCTGTGAGTGTTTGGAGGTGAGAAGAAAACATTGTGAACTGCTGCTATGTCTTTTAGAGTCTATAATCACGTGTGCTTGACTCACATTCATGTTACTATCAGCTGAATATTCCTGGAAAAGTCCAAAATTCCCAACTAGTCAGTTTTTCAAAAGTGGGTTGATAGCTCAGTAGAAGTGACACTGGAAGATAATGCCTTCTAGGCATAAGCATTTTACCTTTATTGTCTTGTCATATCATAGCAAATCTATTTGAATATACTCACATCCCATGTCAACATTAATTAATGTAAAAGAAATTCAAAGAATTTTTTTTAAATTCAAAGAATTTTAAACCAGTTAGCTACAAATAACACATTTAATTGATGATTCACTGATAGTTCTTGGCAGACAATGTGCATAATGAAAAAGGTTATGCAAAGTATGAAAGTCTAATCTGCAAGTATTTTGCAAATATAACAATTTTTCTGCATAGCAGCTTGAGCAATTAAATTGCATAGGTTGTTTAACTCTCTTTCAAATACTAACGATTTAAAATGTGGTGTTTCTTTTTGTCTATTGGATTTCATAAATACTTTTTCAGGTCCAAAATATTTTTATAGGCTCATAATGAGTTCACTGAGGCTGGGTTGGTTTGGTTTGACCCAAAGGTTAGAAGGGTCTGTGAAGTAGGGTTCAAAAATAACTAATCATCAAGAGAGGAACAGCAGCAGCCTGGGAAGAAGGGGCACTCATGTGTGGTCTATACTATTAAGTAGAGCACTAAGTATTGAAATTTCTCACTGAAGTATCTTTGAGGCTGAATATTTTCAAAGAGATAACAATGAGGAACACGAATAGAGGTAGACTTCATTGTCAGAGAAGCACAGCACAATTGCTGACCTTAGAATGAATAAGAAAGCTGTAAGTGAGTTTTTTATTCCTATTAGGAAGCAAATCATATAGTCAAGTTAGATGATTAGGTGGAAATAGACTGCACAGGTGCACACTTCCCATGAATATCTTTATTTTTGTATCATCCACTTACTTCAACAATAGGAGAAGTTGGTGGGAAGCTAATACTGAAGCTCTGGTGTGCTTAAATTTTATTTAATCTTGACCTCAGTGACAGATAATGATTGATTAGCTAGTAAGAAATGCAGTCCCATAGTTTGGAACATCTTTATTCACATTTGAGATGATGTTTTAATTGTTGTTATGTGTCACTGAGTTGGAATTGACTCATGGCTGAGCCCCCATTGGGTTTACAGAGGCAGTACCACCTGGGAAGATACTGCCCATCTTTCTCCCTCAGACCAGCTAATGGATTTGAACCATCTATCTTTGGGCTGACAGCACAACTCCTTACCTACTGAGCTACTTAGTTTTAAACCTTTCAGATTTGGACATCACTAATTTCAATTGCCTGATCAAGCCACAGTCTCCACAATTACTTGCTATGCATCAGAGATCTGGACAATGACTAAGGATCATAGAAGAAGACTTGATGCGTTTGAATTGTGGTGCTAGAGAAAAATATTGAATATACCATGGACTACTAAGAGAACAAACAGGTCTGTATTGGGGAGGATTAAACCAGGATTTTCCTTGGAGGCAAGGATTCTGAAGCTCCCTCTGACATACTTTGGGCATGTTCCAAGGAAGTATCAGTGCTTTGAGAGGGACTTCATACTTGGAAGGGTAGAGGGACAGTGTAAGAGAAGAAAACCCTGGATGAGATGGATTGTCTCAGTGACTGTGGTAATGGGGTAGATGTGTCAGAGATGATGAAATTGGTTCAGGATAAAGGAGGGTTCAGAGCTATTGTATTTATGGTCCATATGGGTCACCAGTGACTCAACATCACATAACAACAACAATTCCAATTGTGATAAAATCTTGCGGCTTAGTCTATAGAGAGTTACACTGCTAAACCAAAGGCAGTGCCTCTCTGGAAGTTTGAATCCATCAACAGCTTCATGAGAGAAAGATGGGCTGTCTCCTCCCCCAAGATTTACAACTTCCCATAAACCTCCTGAAAGGTGAACTATGAATCAGATCCATCCCAATTGCAATGCGTTGAATTCAGATTGTGTCACAATTACATTCTAGTTGAATTGCTGTTGGTATTTTAATGACCTTAAAGAACCAGTATAGCAGCCATGAAGGTCGAGCTGTGCAGTTTCAGTGGGTACAAGATCTACCCCGGGCACGGAAGACTCTACACCCGGACCAACGGGAAGGTGTACCAGTTTCTTAATGCAAAATGCGAGTCGACTTTCCTTTCCAAAAGGAATCGACGGCAGATAAATTGGGCTGTCCTCTACAGAAGGAAGCACATAAAGGGCCAGTCGGAAGAAATTCAAAAGAAAAGAACCTGCCATGCAGTCAAATTGCAAAGGGCCATCACTGGTGCATCTCTTGCTGATACAATGGCCAAGAGGAATAAACAGCCTGAAGTCAGAAAGTCTCAACGAGAACAGGCTATCAGGGCTGCCAAGGAAGAAAAAAAAGGCTAACCAAGCAGCTAAAAAGACTGCAATGGCTGCTACTAAGGCTCCCACACAAGCAGAGCCTAAACAAAAAATTGTGAAGCCTGTCAAAGTTTCTGCTCCCCGAGTTGGTGGAGAACGCTAAGTTGGCACATGAGACTTAAATAAAGATTCAGTTATAACTCTAAAAGAAAAAAAACCAAAGCAGTATAAATAAATTATGCAAAGAAGAATTTTTAGATAAGATTTCAGAGAATATTGTC